>NW_027199252.1:30000-34099 GCF_038502225.1 Cherax quadricarinatus | reverse complement strand
CCTGCCTCCACCACATCACTTTCTAGGCTATTCCATGGCCTGACTACTCTATGACTGAAGAAATACTTCCTAACATCCCTTTGATTCATCTGAGTCTTCAACTTCCAATTGTGACCTCTTGTGTCTGTGTCCCATCTCTGGAACATCCCGTCTTTGTCCACCTCGTCTATTCCGCGCAGTATTTTATATGTCGTTATCATGTCTCCCCTGACCCTCCTGGCCTCCAGTGTCGTCAGGCCGATTTCCCTCAACCTTTCTTCATAGGACAATCCCCGTAGCTCTGGGACTAGTCTTGTTGCAAACCTTTGCACTTTCTCTAATTTCTTGACGTGCTTGACTAGGTGTGGATTCCAAACTGGTGCTGCATACTCCAGTATGGGCCTGACGTAGATGGTATACAGAGTCTTAAACGAATCCTTACTGAGGTATCGGAACGCTATCCGTAGGTTTGCCAGGCGCCCGTATGCTGCAGCAGTTATCTGATTGATGTGCGCCTCAGGAGATATGCTCGGTGTTATACTCACCCCCAGATCTTTTTCCTTGAGTGAGGTTTGCAGTCTTTGGCCATCTAAACTATATTGTGTCTGCGGTCTTCTTTGCCCTTCCCCAATCTTCATGACTTTGCATTTGGCAGGGTTAAATTCAAGGAGCCAGTTGCTGGACCAGGCTTGTAGCCTGTCCAGGTCTCTTTGTAGTCCTGCCTGATCCTCGTCCGATTTGATTCTTCTCATTAACTTCACATCATCTGCAAACAAGGACACTTCTGAGTCTATCCCTTCCGTTATGTCGTTCACGTATACCAAGAACAGCACAGGTCCTAGGACTGACCCCTGTGGAACCCCGCTTGTCACAGGCGCCCACTCTGACACCTCGTCGCGTACCATGACTCGTTGTTGCCTCCCTGTCAGATATTCTCTGATCCATTGCAGTGCCTTTCCTGTTATGTGTGCCTGGTCCTCTAGCTTTTGCAGTAACCTCTTGTGAGGAACTGTGTCGAAGGCCTTCTTGCAGTCCAAAAATACGCAGTCGATCCACCCCTCTCTCTCTTGTCTTACTTCTGTCACCTTGTCATAAAACTCTAGTAGGTTTGTGACACAGGATTTTCCTTCCCTGAAACCGTGCTGGTTGTCAATTATACACTTGTTTCTTTCCAGGTGCCCCACCACTCTCCTCCTGATGATCTTCTCCATGACCTTGCATACTATACACGTTAGTGATACAGGTCTGTAGTTTAGTGCCTCATGTCTGTCTCCCTTTTTAAAAATTGGGACTACATTTGCCATTTTCCATACCTCAGGGAGTTGCCCAGTTTCAAATGATGTGTTGAAGATCTTTGTTAATGGCTCACACAATATCTCTGCTCCCTCTTTAAGGACCCATGGAGAGATGTTGTCTGGTCCCACCGCCTTTGAGGTGTCAAGTTCGCATAGCAGCTTCTTCACCTCCTCCTTGGTTATATGTACCTCATCCAGCACTTGCTGGTGTGCCCCCCTGTTCTGATTTCTTGGAGTCCTACTGGTTTCCACTGTAAATACCTCTTTAAATCTTGTGTTGAGCTCCTGACATACCTCTCGGTCGTTTCTTGTGAATTCCCCATCACCCTTCCTCAGTCTGATTACCTGGTCCTTGACTGTTGTTTTCCTCCTGATGTGGCTGTACAACAGCTTCGGGTCAGTCTTTACTTTTGATGCTATGTCATTTTCATATTGTCTCTGAGCCTCCCTTCTTATCTGTGCATATTCGTTTCTGGCTCTTCGGCTGATTTCTTTATTTTCCTGAGTTCTCTGTCTTCTGTACCTTTTCCATTCTCTAGTACACCTAGTTTTTGCCTCCCTACACCTTTGGGTGAACCAAGGACTCGTTCTGTTCTTCCCATTATTTCTGTTTCCCTTGGGAACAAACCTCTCCTCTGCCTCCTTGCATTTTGTTGCTACATAGTCCATCATTTCTTGTACTGGTTTTCCTGTCAGTTCCCTCTCCCACTGAATGTCTTGAAGGAAGTTCCTCATGCCTGAGTAGTTCCCCCTTTTGTAGTTTGGTTTTTCCCAGCCTATTCCTGCTACTCTCTCCACTTGGAGCTCAACTATGTAGTCGAAGCACAGAACCACATGATCACTAGCTCCCAGGGGCCTTTCATACATGATACCCTCGATGTCCGAACTACTCATGGTGAATACAAGGTCCAACCTTGCTGGTTCATCCTCTCCTCTCTCTCTGGTAGTGTCTCTAACATGTTGATGCATGAGGTTCTCCAGTACCACATCCATCATCTTGGCTCTCCATGTTTCGGGACCCCCATGGGGCTCCAGGTTTTCCCAGTCAATCTCCTTGTGATTGAAATCACCCATAACTAGTAACTTTGCTCCCCCCATGTGTGCTCTCCTGGCCACCTCGGCTAGTGTGTCGATCATTGCTCTGTTGCTCTCATCGTATTCTTCTCTTGGCCTCCTGCAGTTCTGTGGTGGGTTGTACATTACTGCAATTATCACCTTATGTCCCTCAGACTGGATTGTTCCTACTAAGTAGTCCCTTTCGCCCATGCCATCCATTCCTTCCATTTTCTCAAAACCCCACTGGTTTTTAATGAGCAGTGCAACTCCTCCTCCCCCTCTCCTCCCTCTGTCTTTCCTGAGGATTTGATATCCGGATGGAAAGATTGAATCTGTTATTATTCTGGTGAGTTTTGTTTCTGTGAGTGCTATTATGTCTGGGGATGTCTCCTTGATTCTTTCGTGCCACTCCTCATACTTGTTTGTTATTCCATCAGCATTCATTGACAACTGGGACCTCTTCTATGGCAGAAATGACATGTATGCCAGGGATGGGGTTCACTTATCTAGGTGTGGGGTGGGAGCACTGGCCAACGCAGTGGAGGGAGCTGTTAGGTCTTTAAACTAGGAATAGTTAGTGGTATGGGTTTTGGCGGGAAAACTGTGAAGTCGCAGGGTAGTAACATGAGTACTAGGAGAACTAGTAATAGGCAAAATGAGGAGGATATTGGAAAGCCAGTGGCACTAATTGACAAGGACAGTAATAGGTTTAGTGGAATAACAGAAAGGAGCAGGAAGGGTAAAGAGATAGGAGGGTCATTTAATATTTATTACACAAATAGTCGCAGTGCTAGGAATAAGATGGACGAGTTGAGACTAGTTGCTAGTGCAGGTAACATAGATGTATTTGCCATTACTGAGACGTGGTTTAATTCAAAAAGTCGGGACATGCCTGCAGAATGTCACATTCAGGGTTTTAAATTGTTCCAAGTAGATAGAAGTATCGGGAAGGGGGGTGGGGTGGCATTGTATGTCCGAGATCGCTTGAACTGTTGCATAAAAACGGGTATTAAGTCTGAAGTAACACATACAGAGTCTGTTTGGATAGAATTTTCAGAGGGGCATGAAAAATTAATTTTAGGTGTGATATACCGTCCCCCAAATTTAGATAGGGACCAGGGGAGACTACTATGGGAGGAAATTGTTAGGGCCACAAGGCACGATAATGTAGTAATTCTAGGAGACTTTAACTTTAGTCATATTGATTGGAATTTCTTGACTGGGAATTTAGAATCATACGATTTCTTAGAAGTAGTTCAGGATTGTTTTTTGAAGCAGTTTGTGACAGAACCTACAAGGGGAAATAACCTGCTTGACTTAGTTCTGGCAAACAATGAATCCCTTGTTAATAATTTAGAAGTTTCAGAGGAACTGGGTGCTAGCGACCACAAATCAATTACATTTAGAATTGAATGGAAGTATGATAGTAGGGATAACTCAGTAACAGTCCCAGATTTTCGCTTAGCAGATTACGATGGGCTTAGAGAACACTTATCATCTGTTGACTGGGGTAACGAAGAGAGCTATCAATATGACAGTTTTCTGAACACAATACATGCTGCTCAAAGAACGTTTATCCCTTATAAGGAAATTAGATCAAATAGAAATGACCCAAAATGGATGAATAATAGGCTGAAATATCTACTAGGGCATAAGAAAGGAATTTATAGGCGTATCAAAAGAGGCGAGGGTCATCTTATGAATCAGTATATTGACATTAAGAGGGACATTAAAAAGGGGATAAGAAAAGCTAAAAGGGACTATGAAAT
>NW_027199252.1:0-25000 GCF_038502225.1 Cherax quadricarinatus | reverse complement strand
AACTGCAGACCTTGAGAATATACAGAGAACTTTCACGGCATGTATAAGTACGATAATACACCTAAATTATTGGGAACGGTTGAAGTCCCTTGACTGTTACTCTAAGGAAAATCTTCGAGAGACTAGTCACAAATCTGCACACGAAAATCACTCCCTACGAAAGGAAAAGACTCGGCAGGAGATGCAAAATCCCCAAATGAAAAGCAGGGGCGCCACGATTACGCTAAGAGACAACCCAATAAATGTCAGGGGCCCAAGATTGTTCAACTGCATCCCAGCATACATAAAGGAGATTACCAATAGACCCCTGGCTATCTTCAAGAACGAGCTGGACAGGCACCTAAAGTCAGTACTTGACTATCGGGCTGTGGTTCGTACGTCGATTTACGTGCTGCTAAGTGCTACACTGTATCACACTAAGTGGTACACTGTATCACACTAAGTGGTACACTGTATCACACTAAGTGGTACACTGTATCACACTAAGTGGTACACTGTATCACACTAAGTGGTACACTGTATCACACTAAGTGCTACACTGTATCACACTAAGTGGTACACTGTATCACACTAAGTGGTACACTGCATCACACTAAGTGCTACACTGTATCACACTAAGTGGTACACTGTATCATACTAAGTGGTACACTACAAGTGGTACACTGTATCACACTAAGTGTATCACACTACACTAAGTGCTACACTGTATCATACTAAGTGCTACACTGTATCACACTAAGTGGTACACTGTATCACACTAAGTGGTACACTGCATCACACTAAGTGCTACACTGTATCACACTAAGTGGTACACTGTATCATACTAAGTGGTACACTGTATAACACTAAGTGGTACACTGTATCACACTAAGTGGTACACTGTATCACACTAAGTGCTACACTGTATCACACTAAGTGCTACACTGTATCACACTAAGTGCTACACTGAATCACACTAAGTGGTACACTGTATCACACTAAGTGGTACACTGTATCACACTAAGTGGTACACTGTATCACACTAAGTGGTACACTGTATCATACTAAGTGGTACACTGTAAGTGGTACACTGTATCACACTAAGTGCTACACTGTATCACACTAAGTGCTACACTGTATCACACTAAGTGCTACACTGTATCACACTAAGTGCTACACTGTCACACTAAGTGGTACACTGTAAGTGCTACACTGTATCACACTAAGTGGTACACTGTATCACACTAAGTGCTACACTGTATCACACTAAGTGCTACACTGTATCACACTAAGTGCTACACTGTATCACACTAAGTGCTACACTGTATCACACTAAGTGCTACACTGTATCACACTAAGTGCTACACTGTATCACACTAAGTGCTACACTGTATCACACTAAGTGCTACACTGTATCACACTAAGAGCTACACTGTACACTAAGTGCACACTGTATCACACTAAGTGCTACACTGTGCTACACTGTATCACACTACACTGTGTGTACACTGTATCACACTAACTGCTACACTGTATCACACTAAGTGCTACACTGTATCACACTAAGTGCTACACTGTATCACACTAAGTGCTACACTGTATCACACTAAGTGCTACACTGTGTCACACTAAGTGCTACACTGAATCACACTAAGTGCTACACTGAATCACACTAAGTGCTACACTGTATCACACTAAGTGCTACACTGAATCACACTAAGTGCTACACTGTATCACACTAAGTGCTACACTGTATCACACTAAGTGCTACACTGTATCACACTAAGTGCTACACTGTATCACACTAAGTGCTACACTGTGTCACACTAAGTGCTACACTGAATCAAACTAAGTGCTACACTGTATCACACTAAGTGCTACACTGTATCACACTAAGTGCTACACTGAATCACACTAAGTGCTACACTGTATCACACTAAGTGCTACACTGTATCACACTAAGTGCTACACTGTATCACACTAAGTGCTACACTGTATCACACTAAGTGCTACACTGTATCACACTAAGTGCTACACTGTATCACACTAAGTGCTACACTGTATCACACTAAGTGGTACACTGTATCACACTAAGTGCTACACTGTATCACACTAAGTGCTACACTGTATCACACTAAGTGCTACACTGTATCACACTAAGTGCTACACTGTATCACACTAAGTGCTACACTGTATCACACTAAGTGCTACACTGTATCACACTAAGTGCTACACTGTATCACACTAAGTGCTACACTGTGTCACACTAAGTGCTACACTGAATCACACTAAGTGCTACACTGAATCACACTAAGTGCTACACTGTATCACACTAAGTGCTACACTGTATCACACTAAGTGCTACACTGAATCACACTAAGTGCTACACTGTATCACATTAAGTGCTACACTGTATCACACTAAGTGCTACTCTGTATCACACTAAGTGCTACACTGTATCACACTAAGTGCTACACTGTATCACACTAAGTGCTACACTGTATCACACTAAGTGCTACACTGTATCACACTAATTGGTACACTGTATCACACTAAGTGCTACACTGTATCACACTAAGTGCTACACTGTATCACACTAAGTGCTACACTGTATCACACTAAGTTCTACACTGTATCACACTAAGTGGTACACTGTATCACACTAAGTGGTACACTGTATCACACTAAGTGGTACACTGTATCACACTAAGTGCTACACTGTATCACACTAAGTGCTACACTGTATCACACTAAGTGGTACACTGTATCACACTAAGTGGTACACTGTATCACACTAAGTGCTACACTGTATCACACTAAGTGCTACACTGTATCACACTAAGTGCTACACTGTATCACACTAAGTGCTACACTGTATCACACTAAGTGCTACACTGTATCACACTAAGTGCTACACTGTATCACACTAAGTGCTACACTGTATCACACTAAGTGCTACACTGTATCACACTAAGTGCTACACTGTATCACACTAAGTGCTACACTGTATCACACTAAGTGCTACACTGTATCACACTAAGTGCTACACTGTATCACAGTGCTACACAAAAGGAGTGATTAAATAAAAAAACAAGAGTGAGGTAAAGGACAAACTCAAGTCACTCAAAACAGTGTTGTCTTAATGTGAGAGACATGGGAGTGATAATGTCAGAAAATCTCACGTTCAACAGTGTCATTATCGTTACCTTGTGTGATAAATGGTTTAAAAGCCAACAAGTTGAAGACTGAGACACTTATGTAACATTTGGAAAACTTTATTGAGGAAACGTATCGCCACACAGTGGCTTCATCAGTCCAATACAAAGCAGAAAGGTGTAAGGAGAGGAGGAGTTTGAGGTAATCAGTACCTCAGCCTGGAGTCGATGTGTTCAGTCCATCAATCTTGTAGAAAGTACAGCATAGGGCCGTAGACGAGGCTTATATACTGTAGTCAGGTGAGGCGAAGCAGGAGGAGGCATGGTCATAGTGGTACCATCCACTAGTCTAAGTAGGTCTTCGTCCAAAGGTTGGACAAGTGTTGAAGAATTCTTTGTATCAAGTTCCATAATGTTGCAGTGTCTGACAGATGTGATAAATGGTTTAAAAACCGACAAGTTGAAGATTGAGACACTTATGCAAAATATGGGAATCATCACTGAAGAAACGTTTCGTCACACAGTGGCTTCTCCTCACCTGACTACAGTATATAAGCGACGTCTACGGCCTATGCTGCACTTTCTACAAGACTGATGGACTGAACACATCGACTCCAGGCTGAGAGACTGATTGCCTCAAACTCCTCCTCTCCTTACACCTTTCTGCTTTATATTGGACTGATGAAGCCACTGTGTGGCGAAACGTTTCATCAGTAAAGACTCCCATGTGTTGCATAAGTGTCTCAGTCTTCAGTATTATCGTCACCTGCAAGGAAAATGGAAATTTGGATAATTACAATATTCAAAATGAGAAATGCTAAGCCAGTGATGACGATTGCTTTATTACATATACTAAGTGATACTCTTGGCCGGATAAATCATAACAGAAATTTCTGAAGCGCTTTATTACCAAAGACAGAGGTGTCTGTGGTGTGCATGATCAGCGTCATGCACACTGAGAATATGCATAGCGACTGGATTACCTGTTTACTGCTTCTTCCTATACAGTCATTCAGTTTATCATAGAGACTTACAGTACTTCAGTAATATTGGCAGATATTCCTCAAGAAGCTGTGAGAAGGACGTTATGAGTGAGAGTATTGGATGAGGCTTCTGTTGGTATGGGGCTCACTACGTCGACAGTATTGGTTCAGGCTCCTGGTGGTATGGGGCTCACTATGTCGACAGTATTGGTTGAGGCTCCTGGTGGTATGGGGCTCACTACATCGACAATATTGGTTGAGGTTCCTGGTGGTATGAGGCTCACTACATCGACAGTATTCGTTGAGGCTCCTGGTGGTATGGGGCTCACTACGTCGACAGTATTGGTTGAGGCTCCTGGTGGTATGGGGCTCACTACATCGACAATATTGGTTGAGGTTCCTGGTGGTAAGGGGCTCACTACATCGACAGTATTGGTTCATGCTCCTGGTGGTATGGGGCTCACTACGTCGACAGTATTGGTTGTGGCTCCTGGTGGTATGGGGCTCACTACATCGACAGTATTGGTTGAGGCTCCTGGTGGTATGGCGCTCACTACATCGACAGTATTGGTTGTGGCTCCTGGTGGTATGGGGATCACTACATCGACAGTATTGGTTGAGGCTCCTGGTGGTATGGGGCTCACTACATCGACAGTATTGGTTGTGGCTCCTGGTGGTATGGGGCTCACTACATCGGCAGTATTGGGTGAGGCTCCTGGTGGTATGGGGCTCACTACATCGACAGTATTGGTTGAGGCTCCTGGTGGTATGGGGCTCACTACATCGACAATATTGGTTGTGGCTCCTGGTGGTATGGGGCTCACTACATCGGCAGTATTGGATGAGGCTCCTGGTGGTATGGGGCTCACTACATCGACAGTATTTGTTGTGGCTCCTGGTGGTATGGAGCTCACTATATCGACAGTATTGGTTGTGGCTCCTGGTGGTATGGAGCTCACTACATCGACAGTATTTGTTCAGGCTCCTGGTGGTATGGGGCTCACTACATCGACAGTACTGGATGAGGCTCCTGGTGGTATGGGGCTCACTACATAGACAGTATTGGTTTTGGCTCCTGGTTGTATGGGGCTCACTACATCGACAGTATTGGATGAGGCCCCTGATGGTATGGGGCTCACTACATCGACAGTATTGGTTCAGGCTCCTGGTTGTATGGGGCTCACTACATCGACAGTATTGGTTCAGGCTCCTGGTGGCATGGAGCTCACTACATCGACAGTATTGGTTGTGGCTCCTGTTGGTATGGGGCTCACTACATCGACAGTATTGGTTCAGGCTCCTGGTGGTATGGGGCTCACTACATCGACAGTATTGGTTCAGGCTCCTGGTTGTATGGGGCTCACTACATCGACAGTATTGGTTCAGGCTCCTGGTGGCATGGAGCTCACTACATCGACAGTATTGGTTCAGGCTCCTGGTTGTATGGGGCTCACTACATCGACAGTATTGGTTCAGGCTCCTGGTTGTATGGCGCTCACTACATCGACAGTATTGGTTCAGGCTCCTGGTGGTATGGAACTCACTACATGTTATTGCTGTTCTTGCTGCTGAACAGCGGTTAGTGGGTCGGCCTAGGAGTGAGAGCGAATGGGCTCAGCCTCCCACTGACCTGGGTGAGCCTACAGAGGGCAGCACCTAAATGCCGCGAAATATGAACTAGTCAGAGCAGACGGCTAGGCTGTGTGTTCTGACAGTACAGGCTGTCTACATACATCGACAGTATTGGTTCAGGCTCCTGGTTGTATGGGGCTCACTACATTGTCAGTATTGGTTGAGGCTCCTGGTGGTATGGGGCTCACTACATCGACAGTATTGGTTCAGGCTCCTGGTGGTATGGGGCTCACTACATCGACAGTATTGGTTCAGGCTCCTGGTTGTATGGGGCTCACTACATCGTCAGTATTGGTTGAGGCTCCTGGTGGTATGGGGCTCACTACATCGACAGTATTGGTTCAGGCCCCTGGTTGTATGGGGCTCACTACATCGACAGTATTGGTTCAGGCTCCTGGTGGTATGGAGCTCACTACATCGACAGTATTGGTTCAGGCTCCTGGTTGTATGGGGCTCACTACATCGACAGTATTGGTTCAGGCTCCTGGATGTGTGGGGCTCACTACATCGACAGTATTGGTTCAGGCTCCTGGATGTGTGGGGCTCACTACATCGACAGTATTGGTTCAGGCTCCTGGTGGTATGGGGCTCACTACATCGACAGTATTGGTTCAAGGCCCTGGTTGTATGGGGCTCACTACATCGACAGTATTGGTTCAGGCTCCTGGTGGTATGGAGCTCACTATATCGACTGATGAAATTTCAAAGTATTTGGAAGGATCAACGTCGCTTATTCAGTGAGTGACAAAAAATTTATAATAAAAATAAAAGTAATAAATATTCACTTTTAGCCATTGTTTAATTTTCGAAAATAACGTTGGTAATAATTTTGTAACTATTTGCAAATAAATTAATCTAAACAGATGGGCATAGACAATAATGAAACTAGTGTAAGAGTAACGGTGATCAGGTACTGGACGTTTTTGACGAGGCATCATAGAAACACAGCGAGAGAGACAGACCTGTCTTACAAGTGTATAATTTACGCAAGACTTCACTATCTACCTACCACTAAAAAGTTAAATATGGTTATGTATAGTATTTTGTTGAGAGAGAAGAGAGAGAAGAGAGAGAGCTGATGTATGTAACATCTCTTAGCTTGTAAATAAAGTTAGGAATGCTTACTCTGACCTTGTTAAACCCAGTGTAAACAGAGAGAGAATATAGAAGGGGCTGGGATTATGCAAAACGGGGATATCTTTCTCGGATCGCGTAGTGATCGAAATATATTTACTTGCTCAAGAGTTTAAGTTAGTGGTATCTCGCGATAAATTGTGAATATTTATTTTGATTCCCATTAAATCTTCATTGATATTTTTTCTCTGCGTCAGAAACTTATGTATCACATATAGTTTGTAAAAAAAAAAATACGTTGTACTAACAACATTTTACGTAATTTGCTCTCTAAAGGGAGCGGTGTCCGAATTCATGGCAAACATATCCTAAAATTAGCTGGGTATTGCGTCATTCACTGTACCATGACGGCGTAATGTGATCCTTTCAGGAAAGCTTGTTCTGCAACGTATGTATGAATATTGCTAGAAATATTATATGGAACCTTATGACGCCATCACGTGACTCAATGCTGCGAGCGCGTGTTTTAAATACTCGGTGTGTGTACGTTGCTTGTGAGGCAGCAGCGAGTTTCATTGTGGGCAGTTAGAACGTTTCTTCACGTGAGTGAGCGATCAGAACGTTATGAGCTAAAGTATATAAGAGAGTTACAGGGTGGGATGTGTCAGTCTTAGGTTGCCTAGAGATACTTGCCCTCTCCCAGCTGTTATACTCGCTGACTGATATACGCCGTCACGACAGATAACAGTCCATACCTGGTAATTGTGCAAGCCCTCGTAGCATCCCACTCACAGTTACCCTCAAGACTGGTGTATTGTTCTCAATCTTGATCAACACTTGGAAGGCAAAAATGAATGTGTCAGTTGTGTTATGGGCAGTGCTGGCTCTGATGGCGTTGGTGAAAGGTCGAGAAATCAACCAAGACGAGGCCAGGGATGGCTATAGGAAACAACTGGAGCAACTGAGAAAGATGAAGTGTCAACCAAAGTGGACGAAGATCGTAGTGATGGAAGAGGTGGGTGAGGAAAGTGAACTGCATGACAAACACTTCACTCCTGCAGTGGTCGCTGTAAAGCGGTGTATCGACTCCTGCAGTTACTGTGGCGAGAACAAAAGGTGTCTACCAACAAAAACCAAGGAAAGGATATTCTATTTGGCACTCAGGAACATGAGATACACTTACTTCAGAACCCAAGAGCATACAAAGTGTGCATGTCTGGATGGAACGACGGAAAGTGGTGCAAGTGGTGTTCCTGCAACAGTGACGCAAAAACCAACAACACCACTGATGTTACTGCTTGGAACACAACACCACTGATGTTACTGCTTGGAACACAACACCACTGATGTTACTGCTTGGAACACAACACCACTGATGTTACTGCTTGGAAGACAATAACAACACCAGAGATTCTCCTGCAGAGAAGAAACAACAGTTAGCACCAGAAGTGTTCTTACAAGAATAAGAGGAATTGAATTAACTACACAAAATAACAGCTACATCTAAGAGCACCAACAAGCACAGCAAAAGTCTTTCGATGAGAACCGAGAACATGGTATGCTACTTGGTCCTCCATAACAATAAATATTCTTAACTAAGGACACGACAATAAGATCAGAGATCCTGTGAAGAAGAAACAACCACCAATAACACAAGAGAGACTCCAACTTGAAAAACAAGAGAAACAGGATGAACTAGCAACACCAATAAACAATAAGAGCAACAATAACCAACAACTAGTCAGGCACCGGACGTTCATTACTATATCACAGCTCAACCTAACTGTAAAATATTTTCTTAATTTTTTCCAAATAACAGCACAATACCTTAGCAGATTTTACTCCAGATCTTAGTGAGAGGCTTCAAAATTAATTGGTTTTTATTACTAAGCATTAAGAATTTGTTAAAGCATTAAGAATTTGTTAAAACAAACCTTATATATAAACACTTGATTCTGTGAATGTGATTTATAGTTTACGTTGTGGCATTTTATTTGTCTTGAGAATTGAGAAGATTTCTCCAGACGTGGGCAATTTATTTATCCGTCCAACATATTTCTTATTTAAAAATGTTTTAAGTTAATCTAATATTTTTAAAATTATATATATTTTTTTACTTATATATTATTTTTAAATAAAAATAAACACGGTATTTTGTAAATGTATTTTTAAAGTTTCCTGTCTGAAATCTGTCTTTCAGAACGTATTGAAATTAATTTATGCCAAAAAATCTTCCTCAGTGATGTAAAAAATAATGATGCTGAAAGAAAAGGCAAAAAGATTATATAAATGACATTGTAGAAATTTATTACAAAAAGTGAGGAAGGAGAGAATAATACTTATTAATAGTCAGCAAGTTATTGTTGACTGCTACCAGGATGTTGGTGGTCTTGGTGACCTGAGCATTGACCTGCCTGGTGACCTGCACTCTAGCACTGACCTGCCTGGTGACCTTCACTCTAGCACTGACCTGCCTGGTGACCTGCACTCTAGCACTGACCTGCCTGGTGACCTTCACTCTAGCACTGACCTGCCTGGTGACCTGCACTCTAGCACTGACCTGCCTGGTGACCTTCACTCTAGCACTGACCTGCCTGGTGACCTGCACTCTAGCACTGACCTGCCTGGTGACCTTCACCCTAGCACTGACCTGCCTGGTGACCTGCACTTTAGCACTGACCTGCCTGGTGACCTGCACTCTAGCACTGACCTGCCTGGTGACCTGCACTCTAGCACTGACCTGCCTGGTGACCTGCACTCTAGCACTGACCTGCCTGGTGACCTGCACTCTAGCACTGACCTGCCTGGTGACCTGCACTCTAGCACTGACCTGCCTGGTGACCTGCACTCTAGCACTGACCTGCCTGGTGACCTGCACTCTAGCACTGACCTGCCTGGTGACCTGCACTCTAGCACTAACCTGCCTGGTGACCTGCACTCTAGCACTGACCTGCCTGGTGACCTGCACTCTAGCACTGACCTGCCTGGTGACCTGCACTCTAGCACTGACCTGCCTGGTGACCTGCACTCTAGCACTGACCTGCCTGGTGACCTGCACTCTAGCACTGACCTGCCTGGTGACCTGCACTCTAGCACTGACCTGTCTGGTGACCTGCACTCTAGCACTGACCTGCCTGGTGGCCTGCACTCTAGCACTAACCTGCCTGGTGACCTGCACTCTAGCACTGACCTGCCTGGTGACCTGCACTCTAGCACTGACCTGCCTGGTGACCTGCACTCTAGCACTGACCTGCCTGGTGACCTGCACTCTAGCACTGACCTGCATAGTGACCTGCACTCTAGCACTGACCTGCCTGGTGACTGCACTCTAGCACTGACCTGTCTGGTGACCTGCACTCTAGCACTGACCTGCCTGGTGACCTGCACTCTAGCACTGACCTGCCTGGTGACCTGCACTCTAGCACTGACCTGCATGGTGACCTGCACTCTAGCACTGACCTGCCTGGTGACCTGCACTCTAGCACTGACCTGCCTGGTGACCTGCACTCTAGCACTGACCTGCCTGGTGACCTGCACTCTAGCACTGACCTGCATGGTGACCTGCACTCTAGCACTGACCTGCCTGGTGACCAGCACTCTAGCACTGACCTGCCTGGTGACCTGCACTCTAGCACTGACCTGCCTGGTGACCTGCACTCTAGCACTGACCTGCCTGGTGATCTTCACTCTAGCACTGACCTGCCTGGTAACCTTCACTACACCACTGACCTGCCTGGTGACCTTCACTCTACCACTGACCAGCCTGGTGACCTTCACTCTACCACTGACCTGCCTGGTGACCTTCACTCTACCACTGACCAGCCTGGTGATCTTCACTCTACCACTGACCAGCCAGGTGACCTTCACTCTACCACTGACCTGCCTGGTGACTTTCACTCTACCACTGACCTGCCTTGTGACCTTCACTCTACCACTGACCTGCCTGGTGACCTTCACTCTACCACTGACCTGCCTGGTGACCTTCACTCTAACACTGACCAGCCTGGTGACCTTCACTCTACCACTGACCTGCCTGGTGACCTTCACTCTACCACTGACCAGCCTGGTGACCTTCACTCTAGCACTGCACTGCCTGGTGACCGTCACTCTAGCATTGACCTGCCTGGTGACCTTCACTCTAGCACTGACCTGCCTGGTGATGTTCACTCTATCACTGACCTGCCTGATGACCTTCACTCCAGCATTGACCTGCCTGATGACCTTCACTCTAGCACTGACCTGCCTGGTGATCTTCACTCTAGGACTGACCTGCCTGGTGACCTTCATTCTAGCACTGACCTGCCTGGTGACCTTCACCCAAGCACTGACCTGCCTGGTAACCTTCACTCTAGCACTGACCTGCCTGGTGACCTTCACTCTGACACTGATTTGCCTGGTGACCTTTATTTAGCGTTCCACTGCCTGGTGACCTACACTCTAGCAATGACCTGCCTGGTGATCTGGTGACTTTCACTCTAGCACTGACCTGCCTGGTGACCTTCACTCTAGCACTGACCTGCCTAGTGACGTTCACTCTAGCACTGACCTGCCTGGTGACCTTCACTCGAGCATTGACCTGCCTGATGACCTTCACTCTAGCACTGACCTGCCTGGTGATCTTCACTCTAGCACTAACCTGCCTGGTGACCTTCACTCAAGCACTGACCTGCCTGGTGACCTTCACTCTGACACTGATTTGCCTGGGGACCTTCACTTTAGCATTCCACTGCCTGGTGACCTTCACTCGAGCATTGACCTGCCTGATGACCTTCACTCTAGCACTGACCTGCCTGGTGACCTTCACTCTAGCACTGACCTGCCTGGTGATCTGGTGACCTTCGCTCTAGCACTGACCTGCCTGGTGACCTTCATTCTAGCACTGACCTGCCTGGTGACCTTCACTCTAGCACTAACTTGCCTGGTGACCTACACTCTAGCACTGACCTGCCTGGTGATCTGGTGACCTTCACTCTAGGACTGACCTGCCTGGTGACCTTCACTCTAGCACTGACCTGCCTGGTGACCTTCACTTTAGCACTGACCTGCCTGGTGATCTTCACTCTAGGACCGCACTGTCTGGTGACCTTCACTCTAGCACTGACCTGCCTGGTGACCTTCACTCTACTACTGACCTGTATGGTGACCTTCAGTCTAGCACTGACCTGCCTGATGACCTTCACTCTATCACTGACCTGTCTGGTGACCTTCACTCTACCACTGACCAGCCTGTTGACCTTCAATCTAGCACTTATATGCCTGGTGACCTTCACTCTAGCACTGACCTGCCTAGTGACGTTCACTCTATCACTGACCTGCCTGGTGACCTTCAATCCAGCATTGACCTGCCTGATGACCTTCACTCTAGCACTGACCTGCCTGGTGATTTTCACTCTAGCACTGACCTGCCTGGTGACCTTCATTCTAGCACTGACCGGCCTGGTGACCTTCACTCAAGCACTGACCTGCCTGGTGACCTTCACTCTAACACTGACCTGCCTGGTGACCTTCACACTGACACTGATTTGCCTGGTGACCTTCACTCTAGCACTAACTTGCCTGGTGACCTACACTCTAGCACTGACCTGCCAGGTGATCTGGTGACCTTCACTCTAGCACTGACCTGCCTGGTGACCTTCACTCTAGCACTGACCTGCCTGGTGACCTGCACTCTAGCACTGACCTGCCTGGTGACCTTCACTCTAGCACTGACCTGCCTGGTGACCTTCACTCTAGCACTGACCTGCCTGGTGACCTTTATTTAGCGTTCCACTGCCTGGTGACCTACACTCTAGCAATGACCTGCCTGGTGATCTGGTGACTTTCACTCTAGCACTGACCTGCCTGGTGACCTTCACTCTAGCACTGACCTGCCTAGTGACGTTCACTCTAGCACTGACCTGCCTGGTGACCTTCACTCGAGCATTGACCTGCCTGATGACCTTCACTCTAGCACTGACCTGCCTGGTGATCTTCACTCTAGCACTAACCTGCCTGGTGACCTTCACTCAAGCACTGACCTGCCTGGTGACCTTCACTCTGACACTGATTTGCCTGGGGACCTTCACTTTAGCATTCCACTGCCTGGTGACCTTCACTCGAGCATTGACCTGCCTGATGACCTTCACTCTAGCACTGACCTGCCTGGTGACCTTCACTCTAGCACTGACCTGCCTGGTGATCTGGTGACCTTCGCTCTAGCACTGACCTGCCTGGTGACCTTCATTCTAGCACTGACCTGCCTGGTGACCTTCACTCTAGCACTAACTTGCCTGGTGACCTACACTCTAGCACTGACCTGCCTGGTGATCTGGTGACCTTCACTCTAGGACTGACCTGCCTGGTGACCTTCACTCTAGCACTGACCTGCCTGGTGACCTTCACTTTAGCACTGACCTGCCTGGTGATCTTCACTCTAGGACCGCACTGTCTGGTGACCTTCACTCTAGCACTGACCTGCCTGGTGACCTTCACTCTACTACTGACCTGTATGGTGACCTTCAGTCTAGCACTGACCTGCCTGATGACCTTCACTCTATCACTGACCTGCCTGGTGACCTTCACTCTACCACTGACCAGCCTGTTGACCTTCAATCTAGCACTTATATGCCTGGTGACCTTCACTCTAGCACTGACCTGCCTAGTGACGTTCACTCTATCACTGACCTGCCTGGTGACCTTCAATCCAGCATTGACCTGCCTGATGACCTTCACTCTAGCACTGACCTGCCTGGTGATTTTCACTCTAGCACTGACCTGCCTGGTGACCTTCATTCTAGCACTGACCGGCCTGGTGACCTTCACTCAAGCACTGACCTGCCTGGTGACCTTCACTCTAACACTGACCTGCCTGGTGACCTTCACACTGACACTGATTTGCCTGGTGACCTTCACTCTAGCACTAACTTGCCTGGTGACCTACACTCTAGCACTGACCTGCCAGGTGATCTGGTGACCTTCACTCTAGCACTGACCTGCCTGGTGACCTTCATCCTAGCACTGACCTGCCTGGTGACTTTCACTCTAGCACTGTACTGCCTGGTGACCTTAACTCTAGGACTGCACTGTCTGGTGACCTTAACTCTAGCACTGACCTGCGTGGTGACCTTCACTCTACCACTGACCTGTATGGTGACCTTCAGTCTAGCACTGACCTGCCTGGTGACCTTCACTCTACCACTGACCTGCCTGGTGACCTTCACTCTAGCACTTATCTGCCTGGTGACCTTCACTCTAGCACTGCATTGCCTGATGATCTTCACTCTAGCACTGACCTGCCTGGTGACCTTAACTCTAGGACTGCACTGTCTGGTGACCTTAACTCTAGCACTGACCTGCGTGGTGACCTTCACTCTACCACTGACCTGTATGGTGACCTTCAGTCTAGCACTGACCTGCCTGGTGACCTTCACTCTACCACTGACCTGCCTGGTGACCTTCACTCTAGCCCTGACGTGCCAGGTGACCTTCACTCTACCACTGACCAGCCTGATGACCTTCACTCTAGCACTTATCTGCCTGGTGACCTTCACTCTACCACTGACCTGCCTGGTGACCTTCACTCTAGCACTTATCTGCCTGGTGACCTTCACTCTAGCACTGCATTGCCTGGTGATCTTCACTCTAGCACTGACCTGCCTGGTGACCTTCACTCTACCACTGACCTGCTTAGTGATCTTCACTCTAGCATTGACCTGCCTGGTGACCTTCACTCTACCACTGACCTGCCTGGTGACCTTCACTCTAGCACTTATCTGCCTGGTGACCTTCACTCTAGCACTGCATTGCCTGATGATCTTCACTCTAGCACTGACCTGCCTGGTGACCTTCACTCTAGCACTGACCTGCTTAGTGATCTTCACTCTAGCACTGATCTGCCTGGTTACCTTCACTCTAGTACTGACCTGCCTGGTGACCTTCACTCTAGCACTGACCTGCCTGGTTACCTTCACTCTAGTACTGACCTGCCTGGGGATCTTCACTCTAGCACTGACATGCCTGGTGATCTTCACTCTAGCACTGGCCTGCCTGGTGACCTTCACTCTAGCACTGACCTGCCTGGTGACCTTCACTCTAGCACTGAACTTCCTGTTGACCTTTACTCTAGCACTGACCTGCCTGGTGACCTTCACTCTAGCACTGACCTGCCTGGTGGTCTTCACTCTAGCACTGCACTGCCTGGTGACCTTCACTCTAGCACTGCACTGCCTGGTGAACTTCACTCTAGCACTGCACTGTCTGGTGACCTTCACTCTAGCATGCCACTGCCTGGTGACCTTCACTCTAGCATGCCACTGCCTGGTGACCTTCACTCTAGCACTGCACTGTCCTGTGATCTTCACTCTAGCACTGCACTGTCTGGTGACCTTCACTCTAGCACTGCACTGTCTGGTGACCTTCACTCTAGCACTGACCTGCCTGGTGACCTTCACTCTAGCACTGACCTGCCTGATGACCTTCACTCTAGCACTGCACTGCCTGGTGACCTTCACTCTAGCACTGCACTGCCTGGTGACCTTCACTCTAGCACTGCACTGCCTGGTGACCTTCACTCTACCACTGCACTGCTTGGTGACCTTCTCTCTATCACTGCACTGCTTGGTGACCTTCTCTCTATCACTGCACTGCTTGGTGACCCTCACTCTAGCACTGCACTGCCTGGTGACCTTTACTCTAGCACTGCACTGCCTGGTGACCTTCACTCTAACACTGCACTGCCTGGTGACTTTCACTCTAGCACTGCACTGCCTGGTGACCTTCACTCTGGCACTGCACTGCCTGGTGACCTTCACTCTAGCACTGCACTGTCTGGTGACCTTCACTCTAGCACTGCACTGCCTGGTGACCTTCACTCTAGCACTGCACTGCCTGGTGACCTTCACTCTAGCACTGCACTGCCTGGTGACCTTCACTCTAGCACTGCACTGCCTGGTGACCTGCACTCTAGCACTGACCTGTCTGGTGACCTGCACTCTAGCACTGACCTGCCTGGTGGCCTGCACTCTAGCACTAACCTGCCTGGTGACCTGCACTCTAGCACTGACCTGCCTGGTGACCTGCACTCTAGCACTGACCTGCCTGGTGAAGTGCACTCTAGCACTGACCTGCCTGGTGACCTGCACTCTAGCACTGACCTGCATAGTGACCTGCACTCTAGCACTGACCTGCCTGGTGACTGCACTCTAGCACTGACCTGTCTGGTGACCTGCACTCTAGCACTGACCTGCCTGGTGACCTGCACTCTAGCACTGACCTGCCTGGTGACCTGCACTCTAGCACTGACCTGCATGGTGACCTGCACTCTAGCACTGACCTGCCTGGTGACCTGCACTCTAGCACTGACCTGCCTGGTGACCTGCACTCTAGCACTGACCTGCCTGGTGACCTGCACTCTAGCACTGACCTGCATGGTGACCTGCACTCTAGCACTGACCTGCCTGGTGACCAGCACTCTAGCACTGACCTGCCTGGTGACCTGCACTCTAGCACTGACCTGCCTGGTGACCTGCACTCTAGCACTGACCTGCCTGGTGATCTTCACTCTAGCACTGACCTGCCTGGTAACCTTCACTACACCACTGACCTGCCTGGTGACCTTCACTCTACCACTGACCAGCCTGGTGACCTTCACTCTACCACTGACCTGCCTGGTGACCTTCACTCTACCACTGACCAGCCTGGTGATCTTCACTCTACCACTGACCAGCCAGGTGACCTTCACTCTACCACTGACCTGCCTGGTGACTTTCACTCTACCACTGACCTGCCTTGTGACCTTCACTCTACCACTGACCTGCCTGGTGACCTTCACTCTACCACTGACCTGCCTGGTGACCTTCACTCTAACACTGACCAGCCTGGTGACCTTCACTCTACCACTGACCTGCCTGGTGACCTTCACTCTACCACTGACCAGCCTGGTGACCTTCACTCTAGCACTGCACTGCCTGGTGACCGTCACTCTAGCATTGACCTGCCTGGTGACCTTCACTCTAGCACTGACCTGCCTGGTGATGTTCACTCTATCACTGACCTGCCTGATGACCTTCACTCCAGCATTGACCTGCCTGATGACCTTCACTCTAGCACTGACCTGCCTGGTGATCTTCACTCTAGGACTGACCTGCCTGGTGACCTTCATTCTAGCACTGACCTGCCTGGTGACCTTCACCCAAGCACTGACCTGCCTGGTAACCTTCACTCTAGCACTGACCTGCCTGGTGACCTTCACTCTGACACTGATTTGCCTGGTGACCTTTATTTAGCGTTCCACTGCCTGGTGACCTACACTCTAGCAATGACCTGCCTGGTGATCTGGTGACTTTCACTCTAGCACTGACCTGCCTGGTGACCTTCACTCTAGCACTGACCTGCCTAGTGACGTTCACTCTAGCACTGACCTGCCTGGTGACCTTCACTCGAGCATTGACCTGCCTGATGACCTTCACTCTAGCACTGACCTGCCTGGTGATCTTCACTCTAGCACTAACCTGCCTGGTGACCTTCACTCAAGCACTGACCTGCCTGGTGACCTTCACTCTGACACTGATTTGCCTGGGGACCTTCACTTTAGCATTCCACTGCCTGGTGACCTTCACTCGAGCATTGACCTGCCTGATGACCTTCACTCTAGCACTGACCTGCCTGGTGACCTTCACTCTAGCACTGACCTGCCTGGTGATCTGGTGACCTTCGCTCTAGCACTGACCTGCCTGGTGACCTTCATTCTAGCACTGACCTGCCTGGTGACCTTCACTCTAGCACTAACTTGCCTGGTGACCTACACTCTAGCACTGACCTGCCTGGTGATCTGGTGACCTTCACTCTAGGACTGACCTGCCTGGTGACCTTCACTCTAGCACTGACCTGCCTGGTGACCTTCACTTTAGCACTGACCTGCCTGGTGATCTTCACTCTAGGACCGCACTGTCTGGTGACCTTCACTCTAGCACTGACCTGCCTGGTGACCTTCACTCTACTACTGACCTGTATGGTGACCTTCAGTCTAGCACTGACCTGCCTGATGACCTTCACTCTATCACTGACCTGCCTGGTGACCTTCACTCTACCACTGACCAGCCTGTTGACCTTCAATCTAGCACTTATATGCCTGGTGACCTTCACTCTAGCACTGACCTGCCTAGTGACGTTCACTCTATCACTGACCTGCCTGGTGACCTTCAATCCAGCATTGACCTGCCTGATGACCTTCACTCTAGCACTGACCTGCCTGGTGATTTTCACTCTAGCACTGACCTGCCTGGTGACCTTCATTCTAGCACTGACCGGCCTGGTGACCTTCACTCAAGCACTGACCTGCCTGGTGACCTTCACTCTAACACTGACCTGCCTGGTGACCTTCACACTGACACTGATTTGCCTGGTGACCTTCACTCTAGCACTAACTTGCCTGGTGACCTACACTCTAGCACTGACCTGCCAGGTGATCTGGTGACCTTCACTCTAGCACTGACCTGCCTGGTGACCTTCACTCTAGCACTGACCTGCCTGGTGACTTTCACTCTAGCACTGTACTGCCTGGTGACCTTAACTCTAGGACTGCACTGTCTGGTGACCTTAACTCTAGCACTGACCTGCGTGGTGACCTTCACTCTACCACTGACCTGTATGGTGACCTTCAGTCTAGCACTGACCTGCCTGGTGACCTTCACTCTACCACTGACCTGCCTGGTGACCTTCACTCTAGCACTTATCTGCCTGGTGACCTTCACTCTAGCACTGCATTGCCTGATGATCTTCACTCTAGCACTGACCTGCCTGGTGACCTTAACTCTAGGACTGCACTGTCTGGTGACCTTAACTCTAGCACTGACCTGCGTGGTGACCTTCACTCTACCACTGACCTGTATGGTGACCTTCAGTCTAGCACTGACCTGCCTGGTGACCTTCACTCTACCACTGACCTGCCTGGTGACCTTCACTCTAGCCCTGACGTGCCAGGTGACCTTCACTCTACCACTGACCAGCCTGATGACCTTCACTCTAGCACTTATCTGCCTGGTGACCTTCACTCTACCACTGACCTGCCTGGTGACCTTCACTCTAGCACTTATCTGCCTGGTGACCTTCACTCTAGCACTGCATTGCCTGGTGATCTTCACTCTAGCACTGACCTGCCTGGTGACCTTCACTCTACCACTGACCTGCTTAGTGATCTTCACTCTAGCATTGACCTGCCTGGTGACCTTCACTCTACCACTGACCTGCCTGGTGACCTTCACTCTAGCACTTATCTGCCTGGTGACCTTCACTCTAGCACTGCATTGCCTGATGATCTTCACTCTAGCACTGACCTGCCTGACCTTCACTCTAGCACTGACCTGCTTAGTGATCTTCACTCTAGCACTGACCTGCCTGGTTACCTTCACTCTAGTACTGACCTGCCTGGTGACCTTCACTCTAGCACTGACCTGCCTGGTTACCTTCACTCTAGTACTGACCTGCCTGGGGATCTTCACTCTAGCACTGACATGCCTGGTGATCTTCACTCTAGCACTGGCCTGCCTGGTGACCTTCACTCTAGCACTGACCTGCCTGGTGACCTTCACTCTAGCACTGAACTTCCTGTTGACCTTTACTCTAGCACTGACCTGCCTGGTGACCTTCACTCTAGCACTGACCTGCCTGGTGGTCTTCACTCTAGCACTGCACTGCCTGGTGACCTTCACTCTAGCACTGCACTGCCTGGTGAACTTCACTCTAGCACTGCACTGTCTGGTGACCTTCACTCTAGCATGCCACTGCCTGGTGACCTTCACTCTAGCATGCCACTGCCTGGTGACCTTCACTCTAGCACTGCACTGTCCTGTGATCTTCACTCTAGCACTGCACTGTCTGGTGACCTTCACTCTAGCACTGCACTGTCTGGTGACCTTCACTCTAGCACTGACCTGCCTGGTGACCTTCACTCTAGCACTGACCTGCCTGATGACCTTCACTCTAGCACTGCACTGCCTGGTGACCTTCACTCTAGCACTGCACTGCCTGGTGACCTTCACTCTAGCACTGCACTGCCTGGTGACCTTCACTCTACCACTGCACTGCTTGGTGACCTTCTCTCTATCACTGCACTGCTTGGTGACCTTCTCTCTATCACTGCACTGCTTGGTGACCCTCACTCTAGCACTGCACTGCCTGGTGACCTTTACTCTAGCACTGCACTGCCTGGTGACCTTCACTCTAGCACTGCACTGCCTGGTGACTTTCACTCTAGCACTGCACTGCCTGGTGACCTTCACTCTGGCACTGCACTGCCTGGTGACCTTCACTCTAGCACTGCACTGTCTGGTGACCTTCACTCTAGCACTGCACTGCCTGGTGACCTTCACTCTAGCACTGCACTGCCTGGTGACCTTCACTCTAGCACTGCACTGCCTGGTGACCTTCACTCTAGCACTGCACTGCCTGGTGACCTTCACTCTAGCACTGCACTGCCTGGTGACCTTCACTCTAGCACTGCACTGCCTGGTGACCTTCACTCTAGCACTGCACTGCCTGGTGACCTTCACTCTAGCACTGCACTGCCTGGTGACCTTCACTCTAGCACTGCACTGCCTGGTGACCTTCACTCTAGCACTGCACTGCCTGGTGACCTTCACTCTAGCACTGCACTGCCTGGTGACCTTCACTCTAGCACTGCACTGTCTGGTGACCTTCACTCTAGCACTGCACTGCCTGGTGACCTTCACTCTAGCACTGCACTGCCTGGTGACCTTCACTCTGGCACTGCACTGCCTGGTGACCTTCACTCTAACACTGCACTGCCTGGTGACCTTCACTCTAGCACTGCACTGTCTGGTGACCTTCACTCTAGCACTGCACTGCCTGGTGACCTTCACTCTAGCACTGCACTGCCTGGTGACCTTCACTCTAGCACTGCACTGCCTGGTGACCTTCACTCTAGCACTGCACTGCCTGGTGACCTTCACTCTAGCACTGCACTGCCTGGTGACCTTCACTCTAGCACTGCACTGCCTGGTGACCTTCACTCTAGCACTGCACTGCCTGGTGACCTTCACTCTAGCACTGCACTGCCTTGTGACCTTCACTCTAGCACTGCACTGCCTGGTGACCTTCACTCTAACACTGCACTGCCTGCATTACCTATAAACATGACTCAGTTAATACCTAAAACTCTGCCAAATTAAAGTCTAAATTTTGTGTGGTTCAACGGGAATACTTAAATATGTTCAAGATTAATATTAAATATGATGTTTGACAAGGAATATTAATCACGAGGTTTACAACTGACAGTGTATATTCAATGAGCGTTAAATTTAAAGCCTAGATGCTTTTCTCTCCATATATACGCAGTAGTCCTATGATAGGGATGCTTTGTATGACCCTCTTATAGTCGATAAGCTTAATATCCCATGAACCAGGTATCTTTCTATACACAAATAACCCGCACATAGAAGAGAGGAGCTTACGACGACTTTTCAGTCCGACTTGAACCATTTACAAAGTCACAGGTATTAAATCACAGGTACTAAATCATTTTTGATGTTGGTGTGTCAGTGAACTGACCCACGTGAAGTATATAAGATTTTTAACCTAATACACTGCCGGGGAGTTAATGACTAATGTAATGGACGAGACATTGACGTCATTAATGATGTAAGATGTTTAAAATATCTTTATTTCTACAAGTACATGTACAAGGTATACAGGCCTAGCTGACATCAATGACATATTACTATATAGAAAGCTGCTTGTTATGCCGAGTGTGTCGGGCAAATTAAGTCAGTTTTTGTCCCAGGATGCAACCCACACCAGTCGACTAACACCCAGGTACCCATTTTACACTGATGGGTGAACATGGGCAGCAGGTGTCTTATGGAAACGCGTCCCTATTGTTCTCCAGCCGTCTCATACACTGTCTTAGTTCGCTTTATAATTATCCTATAATCATTACTGTGTTCCCAAGAGGAAGTTAATCTCACAATAATGTGTGGAATGATGCTGAAGAAAACTATTGACATGATGGATACCTAAAGATACCATTCGTCCACACCTGGGCGTCTCACTCAGCAATATTTGAAGTTAAACCAGTTTAAGATCCCTTGTTGGTCCAGCTGGTCCAGCTGGTCCAGCGGACTTATCAACCTTTCTTAATTTACAATAACCTTGAAAGACGGGTACCTTAATGCTGGTGAAGGACTTTTGATCCATGGAGTTTGACCTATGTTTTTTTAACCCCGGATTAAATATTATTTGTTCCTAATTCCAAAAAAAAAAAAAAACACTGCATATTAATTACGGGTTTAGCACTTCCGCGTCAAATTACTAAACATATTGGGTAACAATGTCGTCAAGTCATCACTGAAGTGTCTGGCTGCTAGGTCTAACACCTTCTAAATGATACCATTGGTCAATTTTTAAATGATATCTTCTTTAAAAAGTAAAAAATTATTTTTTTAATATAATTGGAATATAAAATTAACGTAATTTAGTTTTTACTTACGGATGTTGACGCCATCAAAGCACTTTCAAAGCAGAAACTAATTCATAAAATTACTTAGAAATGTTTAATTTAGACGACACTTCGAATATTGGCTTGAAGGCTCAACCTTCCTTCATTACTAGAATCATTAAGCAAGAAATCATTTTTTCCCAGAAAATGTTCGTCAGTCAGCTGAGAGTTACCCTGGATCCAACTTCCGCTGGAACACTACACGAACGTTCGTTGTTTGGTCGGAGCAGTTGTAATGAATAACACTGAACGAACTTACTTATGTTGATTTTACTGTTATTAATTGGTGAATAAGGTATGGTGAATAAGGTATGATGAATAAGGTATGATGAATAAGGTAAGATGAATAAGATTTGATGATTATGAAAGTCAGAGAGTGCAACGGATAAGTGAAGTAGCAGCAACAACATACACAGCAAGAGGCATTCTTGAGCTTTCCCAGCCCTCGGGCTTCGGCCCTAAGCTGGGGTGTGCCTCCAAAAGGATCCCGTAGTGCTTGCTGCCTTTGCACCTTCTGACATCGTCTGCTGCTATGCAGTTGCCTCACCCTTGGAGCCCAGTGTGGACGGGGATTGAGGCTGGGCCTGGGGACAATTGGACCCAGACGATGAGGAGGGACTTGAACCTCTTCCCATGGCAGACATTGATCTAAGACCTGGAAAAGCCTCTGTCGGGAGATTATACCAGTGTCAATAGTTTTTGTTAAAATAATTATATCTGCATTTTCACATATTTTAACACATTTTATTGTACTATAGATGTTCCCAGATTATTTTTATAATTTTGGCGGCTGGCAACATTGGGGGAATGAGTCGAGAAAGACCCAATTAATATAACATACAACGTCTTTCTAATGATTTTTTTATTAACATGCATATATTTTGTATAAAAGAGACTCGTACTACAGTATGATTTATACATTTGTCAGTATTATACCGTGTATGATACATGAATATCCTCGTAAATGAATCTAACTGTAAAGAACACTTGGCAATAAGAAGATAATATCAACATGGAGACGGAATCACGAGAGATAAATGTATATTTCAACAACCATTTGCGATCCACTTCAGAAGACAGATGAGAATGAAGAAGTATTTAATATTGGAAAGTGAGTCACGTGTTGGTGGATCCTGAGTGGTGGCAGTGACTTTTCTGAAGTTGATAAATATAGATAATTTATTACTTGTGTTTCTGTCTCTTGTAGGATACCTGTGGCTTCTTCCAGAGTTCATCGCCCCTGTGGCCCGATCCCAGACTAGGGTTCTGGTTGCGGGTCTCATAGATTAGGTTATTGTTACCCGCCTCCCACAGCTCAAACGTATGTATCACAGTACATCTGATCTAGTAGACAAGCTAGAGGCTTTGGAGAGTCGTGGTACCTACACACTTGCTGAGTTCTCTCTAGAGTGATCATCGCTACCCTGTTTCTCATCGGAAGTATCTTGCACCTTCTACCAAGCCTTTCGTTTTCATATTTTATTGTCGGTGTGCAGATTTGTGACTAATCTCTCCAGAAAACTTCCAGGTGCAAAATATCATATATCTTTCTTTCTTAGCTTCTCAGGGATACAGTTCTAGGGACTTTATGCACTTATGGTAATTTTGGTGCTTGACCGAGTATATGTCAGCTTTGAAGGTTCTCTATATATTTGGTAGTTTTGCCATTTTGCTGTCCATGATGAGAGGTCATTATCCCACAGTAATATACCAAGCTAGAGAGAACGAGTGACCTGAAGAGTGTCACCACTAGCTTGGCATCTCTCATTTGGAAGTTGTAATTATCAAACCAATCATTTTACTTGCTTGGAGTTGATACGTTAACGACATTGACTTGCTGCCTAAATATGAGATCTTCTGACATTATCACTCCCAGGTCTCTCACATTAGACCAACGCTGTATTGAGTGATTTGAGTTTGTCCTTTACTTCACTCTTTTTTTGTGTCTTCAGTCCCTCTGTAATGCAATAACTGAAATTTGTTCTCACTGAACATCGTATTGTTGTTAGTAGCACACTGGAAATCTTGGCTAATATCAGCTATAACATCTATGGACGCCAGTTTCATGTAGATTCTAGTATTGTCTGCAAAGAATAATGCACAGTAATCTAATATGTCTCTGTCTATGTCAGATATGAGGATGAAAAAAAGTGGGGTGAGTAATGGGCTTCTGCAGGAATTTTGTAACTCCTGTTAGTACTGACTTTGTATGAACACCGTTATTAATTTGCTTCAAGTAACACTTATTTAGTAAGATACAGTGTAGCACTTATTGTGATACAATGTAGCACTTAGTGTGACACACTGTAACACTTAGTGAGATACACTGTAACACTTAGTGTGACACACTGTAGCACTTATTGTAATACAGTGTAGTAATTAGTGTGGTACACTCAAACACTAAGTGTGACGCACACTAACACTTAATGTGATACACTCTAGCACTTAGTGGTACACTCTAGCACCTAGTTTGATATACTCTTGCACTTAGTGTAATACACTCTAATATTTAGTGCTATACACTGGACCACACTAAGTGTTACACTGTACTACACTAAGTGCTACCCTGTATCACACTAAGTGCTATAGTGTATTCCACTAAGTTCTACACTGTATAGCACTTTGTGTTACTGTATCACACCAAGTTCTAGATAAACAACACTAAGTGCTACATAGCAGAAATCGGT
>NW_027199251.1:0-34126 GCF_038502225.1 Cherax quadricarinatus | reverse complement strand
TCTCTCAACACACTGTGGTGCTCCACTGTGACGGGGACTGATATCTCTCTCAACACACTGTGGTGCTCCACTGTGACGGGGACTGATATCTCTCTCAACACACTGTGGTGCTCCACTGTGACGGGGACTGATATCTCTCTCAACACACCGCGGTGCTCCACTGTGACGGGGACTGATATCTCTCTCAACACACTGTGGTGCTCCACTGTGACGGGGACTGATATCTCTCTCAACACACTGTGTGACGGGGACTGTATCTCTCTCAACACACTGTGGTGCTCCACTGTGACGGGGACTGATATCTCTCTCAACACACTGTGGTGCTCAACTGTGACGGGGACTGATATCTCTCTCAACACACTGCGGTGCTCCACTGTGACGGGGACTGATATCTCTCTCAACACACTGTGGTGCTCCACTGTGACGGGGACTGATATCTCTCTCAACACACTGTGGTGCTCCACTGTGACGGGGACTGATATCTCTCTCAACACACTGTGGTGCTCCACTGTGACGTGGGGGACTGATATCTCTCTCAACACACTGTGGTGCTCCACTGTGACGGGGACTGATATCTCTCTCAACACACTGTGGTGCTCCACTGTGACGGGGACTGATATCTCTCTCAACACACTGTGGTGCTCCACTGTGACGGGGACTGATATCTCTCTCAACACACTGTGGTGCTCCACTGTGACGGGGACTGATATCTCTCTCAACACACTGTGGTGCCCCACTGTGACGGGGACTGATATCTCTCTCAACACATTGTGGTGCTCCACTGTGACGGGGACTGATATGTCTCTCAACACACTGTGGTGCTCCACTGTGACGGGGACTGATATCTCTCTCAACACACTGTGGTGCTCCACTGTGACGGGGACTGATATCTCTCTCAACACACTGTGGTGCTCCACTGTGACGTGATATCTCTCTCAACACACTGTGGTGCTCCACTGTGACGGGGACTGATATCTCTCTCAACACACTGTGGTGCTCCACTGTGACGGGGACTGATATCTCTCTCAACACACTGTGGTGCTCCACTGTGACGGGGACTGATATCTCTCTCAACACACTGTGGTGCTCCACTGTGACGGGGACTGATATCTCTCTCAACACACTGTGGTGCTCCACTGTGACGGGGAATGATATCTCTCTCAACACACTGTGGTGCTCCACTGTGACGGGGACTGATATCTCTCTCAACACACTGTGGTGCTCCACTGTGACGGGGACTGATATCTCTCTCAACACACTGTGGTGCTCCACTGTGACGGGGACTGATATCTCTCTCAACACACTGTGGTGCTCCACTGTGACGGGGACTGATATCTCTCTCAACACACTGTGGTGCTCCACTGTGACTGATATCTCTCTCAACACACTGTGGTGCTCCACTGTGACGGGGACTGATATCTCTCTCAACACACTGTGGTGCTCCACTGTGACGGGGACTGATGTCTCTCTCAACACACTGTGGTGCTCCACTGTGACGGGGACTGATATCTCTCTCAACACACTGTGTGATATCTCTCTCAACACACTGTGGTGCTCCACTGTGACGGGGACTGATATCTCTCTCAACACACTGTGGTGCTCCACTGTGACGGGGACTGATATCTCTCTCAACACACTGTGGTGCTCCACTGTGACGGGGACTGAGATCTCTCTCAACACACTGTGGTGCTCCACTGTGACGGGGACTGATATCTCTCTCAACACACTGTGGTGCTCCACTGTGACGGGGAATGATATCTCTCTCAACACACTGTGGTGCTCCACTGTGACGGGGACTGATATCTCTCTCAACACACTGTGGTGCTCAACTGTGACGGGGACTGATATCTCTCTCAACACACTGTGGTGCTCCACTGTGACGGGGACTGATATCTCTCTCAACACACTGTGGACGGGGACTGATATCTGTGACTCCACTGTGACGGGGACTGATATCTCTCTCAACACACTGAGGTGCTCCACTGTGACGGGGACTGATATCTCTCTCAACACACTGTGGTGCTCCACTGTGACGGGGACTGATATCTCTCTCAACACACTGAGGTGCTCCACTGTGACGGGGACTGATATCTCTCAACACACTGTGACGGGGACTGATATCTCTCTCAACGGGGACTGATATCTCTCTCAACACACTGTGGTGCTCCACTGTGACGGGGACTGATATCTCTCTCAACACACTGTGGTGCTCCACTGTGACGGGGACTGATATCTCTCAACACACTGTGGTGCAACGGGGACTGACTGTGGTGCTCCACTGTGACGGGGACTGATATCTCTCTCAACACACTGTGGTGCTCCACTGTGACGGGGACTGATATCTCTCTCAACACACTGTGGTGCTCCACTGTGACGGGGACTGATATCTCTCTCAACACACTGTGGTGCTCCACTGTGACGGGGACTGATATCTCTCTCAACACACTGTGGTGCTCCACTGTGACGGGGACTGATATCTCTCTCAACACACTGTGGTGCTCCACTGTGACGGGGACTGATATCTCTCTCAATACACTGTGGTGCTCCACTGTGACGGGGACTGATATCTCTCTCAACACGCTGTGGTGCTCCACTGTGACGGGGACTGATATCTCTCAACACACTGTGGTGCTCCACTGTGACGGGGACTGATATCTCTCTCAACGCACTCTGTGCTCCACTGTGACGGGGACTGATATCTCTCTCAACACACTGTGCTGACTGTGACGGGGACTGATATCTCTCTCAACACACTGTGGTGCTCCACTGTGACGGGGACTGATATCTCTCAACACACTGTGGTGCAACACTGATATCTGTGGTGCTCCACTGTGACGGGGACTGATATCTCTCAACACACTGTGGTGCTCCACTGTGACGGGGACTGATATCTCTCTCAACGCACTGTGGTGCTCCACTGTGACGGGGACTGATATCTCTCTCAACACACTGCGGTGCTCCACACTGACGGGGACTGATATCTCTCTCAATACACTGTGGTGCTCCACTGTGACGGGGACTGATATCTCTCTCAATACACTGTGGAGATCCTGTGTTTTTTAACGGGTCGCGGCCAAACACAGAATCGGATGCTTGATCGATGAGCGGGATTCCCTTTAGACATTATGGCTTTCCTTTAGACCATGACTTTTCATTTTATGTATGGAGTCTTGCCTTTAGACACTGAGTCATCCCCTTTAGATGTGGAGGTTTTTCTTCAAATATTTATGCCTCTCTTTTAGACCTGGAGGCTTTTCTTTACATACTGAATCTTCCTCTCATAAATAAGAACTATCTTTTAGACATCAGAGCTTCCTGCTAGACACAGTAGCCACAATTAGACAAAGAACTTTCTTTCTAATAAAGAGGCTTCTCTTCAAGCATAAATATTCCTCTCGATTCTGAGACTCCTCTTCCCACGATACTTTCCAATCAGACATAAAATCATACCAATAAGCCTATTTTTTTCTTCATTTATTCTCTTTGGCATAAAGACTTCCGTTTAAACATAGAAGTTCGCCTATTGGACATAGAAACTTGCTTATAGACAGTGATCTGAGAACAGCTTCAGGCACCAGCAGCACAAAAATGTCTACACAACCATTGTCAGTACTGAGTCTCAGGTAAATATTGTGACTTGTGGACTGCCCTTCGCCACGGTAATAAATGTTGACAGAGTGAAAGAGAGAGAGAGAGAGAGAGAGAGAGAGAGAGAGAGAGAGAGAGAGAGATTTGAGAGGGACCTGACCTCCCAACATCTGCGTTCTACTAGTGACCTGTCTCACCTCCTGGCGCTATATAAGGCTCCATCCTGTCACTTCAACTCCATATTGTTTCAAACTTTGGAACAATGCTCTTCTCCAGACTGAGGGACTGACCACCTCAAAACTTTAAGGGTGATGGACTGATTACATCGTCTCTTCTGCTTCTATCAACTTTTCTGTACTCGACTGAAGAAGCCTACTGTGTAGGCGAAACGTTTCGAAATAAAGATACCTAACTGTTGCATATGTGTCTTACCTAACAATCTGTCGGTAGTTCAGATAGAGAGAGAGAGAGAGATTTACACCGCTGAATTTGAGTAAGACTCATGTGCAGAAGTTTGCAATTTTTTATTGATAAAGTCTTGTGTCGTCCTCGTCAACTTGTGAATATTATCTACCAGTATTATAATGTTAACGCTGAATATTCAAGCCAAGAACTGTTGTCCAACCTCAGCTCATTGTAAAGCCTTACTCTATGGTATAGTATCATCCCTCAGGATGTCACCCACAACAACTGATATCAACTTACGGGGACATTAAATATGAGGAGACTTGTCCATAATCTCACTGAACCCGGAAATCAAACCCGGGTTCGGTCTCTTGTAGGCAGAGTGATGCGCTATTGAGCAGTGATGGTAACTCCAGTTCCTTGGATCAGCATTCTTTTCACTAGTGAGATGGCAAATTTTGTCATACAAAAAACAGTGGAATTTCTTAAACAAAGTGACAGATGTTACACAAGAGAGAGAGAGAGAGAGAGAGAGAGAGAGAGAGAGAGAGAGAGAGAGAGAGAGAGAGAGAGAGCGAGAGAGAGAGAGAGAGAATGGGCGGATTACGTATTTTTGAAGAGCAGGAAAGCATTTGACATTGCACGTCACAATAGACTGGGGCAAAAACCCGGAGTTCAGGCAAAAATAACAGGGAATATTTTCCAGTGAATCAAAGAATCCCTCAGGGGAAAGAAAACAAAGAGTGATTGTTTGAGAAGAGATGTCAGAAGAGAAGGAGTGACTAACAGGGTTCTGCACTAAGATCATTACCGATTCTGATATATGTGAAGGACATATTAGAGAGGACTGAAGCAAATGCGGCCCTGTTTGCTAATGATGTAAAAATAACGAGGTGAATAAAAGCCAACGTGGACTAATAAGGGTTTGAAATGGATCAGGGCAAATTGCAAAATTGACCAGATATGTGGTTACTAGATTCCAACCCGAGTACTTAAATGAAAAGTTATGAAGATCTGGGAATGGGCAAGAAAACTGGGCATGGAGTATCGAGGGTCAGACGCCGAAGACCTTACACATAGAAAAACACCCTTCAGTTTATGCTTTTATTGGGGGCAAATGTAAGAGTAGCTTTCAGAAGTCTTAACAAAGAGTCATTCCAGACCCTATATACACAACTTGACTCACGAAATCGTAATGACACGATTGCAAACAAACCATACCCCCGGCCGGGATTGAACCCGCGGTCATAGAGTCTCGAAACTCCAGCTGGAGTTTTGAGACTCTATGACCGCGGGTTCAATCCTAGCTGGTCTAGTGGCTAACGCGACGGGCTGGGGTTCAATCCCGGCCGGGGGTATGGCCTATATACACAACCTATATCAGGCCCATCTTGGAGTATGCAGGGTCCGAACTGAACCCACGCCTGGTAGAACATGTTAAGAAAACTGTAAAATGCAAATGTATGTAATGAGGCGTGTTCCCTAGCTGAGATGCATGAGCGATGAGGAAGACACACAATAACAACATACAACATAAGAGAAATTGATAGGGGTAAGCAGTGAGAGACTGAGTAAAGGGCAGAAAACAAGTATATCTGGGCTCGGAACCAGGAATTATGACTCGCCCCATGCAACCACAATAAGGTGAGTACAAGTGGACGTTAGAGATACACGATTCATAGGAACGTCAGGAAGTGGAATCATCTGGACAAAGAAGTAATGGGAGTAGGCTTTGTGCATAGTGTTAAGAGTAGGTATTACAGGACCAGGATGTTGGTAAGGAATGAGGCAAGTAGCACGTTCAGAGGGAGGCTCAGGAGCTAAGAATCGACCCCTGCAACTATATATAGGCTAGTACACACGCACGCACACAAGTGTCCCTGTTTGCAGATGATGTGAAGTTAATGAGGAGAATCAAATCGGTCGAGGATCAGGCAGGACTACAAAGCGACCTAGACAGGCTATAAGCCTGGTCCAGCAACTGGCTCCTTGAATTTAACTCTGCCAAATGCAAAGTCATGAAGATCGGGGAAGGGCAAAGGAGACCGAAGACAGAGTATAATCTAGATGGCCAAAGACTGCAAACCTCACTCAAGGAAAAAGATCTTAGGGTGAGTATAACACCGAGCACATCTCCTGAGGCGCACATCAATCGGATAACTGCTGCAGCATACGGGCGCCTGGCAAACCTAAGGATAGTGTTACGATACCTCAGTAAGGAATCGTTCAAGATTCGGTATACCATATACGTTAGGCGCATACTGGAGTATGCAGCACCAGTTTGGAATCCACACCTGGTCAAGCACGTCAAGAAATTAGAGAAAGTGCAAAGGTTTGCAACAAGACTAGTCCCAGAGCTAAGGGAATTGTCCTACGAAGAAAGGTTAAGGGAAATTGGCCTGACGACACTGGAGGACAGGAGGGTCAGGGGAGACATGATAACAACATATAAAATACTGCGCGGAATAGACAAGGTGGACAAAGACAGGATGTTCCAGGGAGGGGACACAGAAACAAGAGGTCACAATTGGAAGCTGAAGACTCAGATGAGTCAAAGGGATGTTAGGAAGTATTTATTCAGTCATAGAGTTGTCAGGAAGTGGAATGACCTAGAAAGTGTCGCAGTGGAGGCGGAAACCATACATAGCTTTAAGATGAGGTTTGATAAAGCTCATGGAACAGTAAGAGAGAGGACCTAGTAGCAATCAGTGAAGAGGCAGGGCCAAGAGCTGTGAATTGACCCCTGCAACCACAAATAGGTGAGTACACACACACACATCACACACACACACACACACACACACACACACACCTCTCACACACACAGACACACACACACAGACACACACACACTCACATACACCACACACACACACACACACAACCCCAAACTGGAAGAGTAAACAATAGGGACATAGACGATGAAGTAAAAAAACAGCAGAAGGATCCTGAAAGGACAAAGAAGGATATTCATTAGAGTCTGAAGACTAACAGGTTATGAAAGAGACGACAAGGGAAATGCTGAAAACCGATATCCAGAGGGGAAGGTAAAAGGAGGACGAAAGAGGGAGATTATTGATTCTTTAGGATGTAACAATTTACACTTTATCATGTGATCATTATTTGAGAATGTTGAGTAGCTGCCCGCATTGGCGACCTGCCTTGCTAACTATCACCTCGCTTGTTTCACTGCCGGCTCAGTGCTGGAGTAGCTAGGCAGTCCATGGGAGAATCATGTGATCAGTGTCACCTGAGCTGGGAGTCTGTCTTCCCTTGCTCGCTCTCATCTCTGTTAGTGTTGGTTTGACCAAAACCTTCCTCTCTTGTCTCTGGTTGTGTTCATTATTTAGACTGTTTTGTAGAGTATGTTTTCGGTGGCGAGACGAAACATACTTGTCGTAACTCTTCGTGACTCTGTTCACAAAGCACAGTTTAGACTTAGTGATTTTCGACGTTTTACTGAGGTTGTGTCTCACTGACACTCTAATTTAACACAGGTCCTGAGCTATACCCTCTGGACTAATTTGCTTGGCATCTGGGCACTGTCATAGTCCGGGATTTGGTTATGCTGATCCTAGATTCAGTATTAAGGAAGTTTTGTGCCTTTTATGGAGGATCTACTGAAGGTCCCCCTTGCAGCGCTGTATAGTCCTTGTGGCTTAGCGCTTCTTTTTGATTATAATAATAATACTGAAGGTCCCCAGTTAGGATCGTTGTTGTCTCCTTGTTCCTGACTCTGTGCTGCTGCTGCTTGTGACTTTATTGCTGTTGGCGAATGGTTGCCGTACTGTTTAAGCAAACTGTTCTGATTGCCAGGTTGGCCAGGAAGATAGATTAGAGGGCGTTTAGTCAGTCACTGGTTAAGTCGAGTCGAGTTCGTGTTCAAGAAAAATAATATGAAAATCTGTGAAGTGTTGATCAAGAAAAAAAAATAGCTAGTCTTCTCATTGGCAACAGGGAAGAAATTCTAGGGGGTAAGAGTGTACCTTCAAGTGGAGAAAGTAATTCACACGACAGGGAAAACGTTAAGGAAACTTTTGCTGGAACTGAATACATCGAAGTCATTGGAACCTTACAAAATGTCACCATTGATTCAGCGAGAGGGAACAGCAGCACTGTTTGAACCACTACCTGTTGCAACCCCTAAATGGGTCACAATGTATATAATGTATATTACCTTTTCATATAATTTTATAGTGTGGAGAAATTTTCTCCAGGACGGGGGTATCAGCCCCTTCAGCCCCGTTAGGTAGGATGTAACATTCATATATTATTATGTGCTCATAGTTCAAGTCTTGATTGTCTAACTACTGAAATTATTGCTCGTGGCTCGTTACTCTGCCGGCTTCTCGGTGTTGCTGAGCAGCAACTGTCTACAGAGCTATCATGTGATCGAGGGGGGGTATTCACACCTCGCCTGAAGTAGTCAGTCTGGGCTAGACTCTCTTGGTGGTTGGACGTATTCCTGACAAGACGTGCCTAACTCTCCCTTATTGGCCCTTGTTGGAAGATCGTCTCTGTAGCTTTCTTGTTGTTGGTTCTGTAGAACTGTTCACAGAACATTGTCTAGACTTAATGATTTTCGACGTTGTACTGAGGTTGTGTGTCTCATAGACACTCTGAGCAACTCAGGTCATGAGCTGTAGCTTCTGACATAACTTGTACTGGTATCTGTGTACTGTCACAGCCGGGGATTTTCTTCTGCTGAACTTAGATTCAGTAGTATGGGAGTTTTGTGACTTTTGTGGAGGATCTGCTGATGGTCCCTACTTAGTGTCGTTATATTATCTCCTTGTTCCTGATTGTGTCGGTATTGCTTGCTGTATTGTTGTTCGGCTTATCAGTCGTTTTATTGTTCAAGCAAACTGTTCTGATTGCCAGGTTGGTCAAGAAGTTAGTTTGTGAGGACTTTGTCAGCCACTGGTTTAAGTCTAGTCGAGTCTTGAGACATAGTGAACTACTTAGAGCACTTACACACATACACACAAATTTATTTGCATATTGTATTATTAAATGTTAATGTACTAGACGGTACTTAAGACGTATAAATGTGATATGTGCCTTCAGCACAATACTACTGTACACGAGAGAAGTGATTATTAATTTGTTTAAATTGATTAATTTATTTTAATTTGATAATATACTCCTAGACATCTCGATTGTTAATAAATTTATTAAATTTTAATTTCTTTAGTTAGTAGCCTACCAGTTGCAATCCTGAAGCACTAATAATTATTATTGAATTCTAATGGATAATTGGACCAGGATACTGACTACTTGTTACGAAAACCCAGTAACAGGCTGAATTCTAGAAGGGCAGTCCTTTCTAGTATTCACTGGAGATCTCTAAGCTTATTAGAAATCGCGTTTTTTTGTAACACTACCTAAGATCTACAAGTGGTAATTGGACACGGGACATTTACTAGAGATCTGGAAACAGTAAATATATTCCCTATATTGAAGAAAGCAGACAAACAGGCAGGAAGTGCTGAAATACAGACCAGCTTCACTGACATGCAAACAGTGCTGGGTCAGGGAGATTTTAAGGAGAGTGGTAGAACAGGTTGACAGAAGTGGTTTCACAATAACCAGTATTGGTTCAGTGAAGGTAAATCTTGTCACACAAATAAGCTAGAGCTCGATAACAATGTAAAAGATGTGAGGCACAGGAGAGAGAGAGGGATGGATGGATTGCATTTTCTTAGACTGCATGAATTTATTTGACACTGCACTCCATAAGGGGCTGAGCAAAAACGTAAGTTGCAGTCAGCAATAGCAGAGAATATGCTCCAGAACATTAAAGAATACGTTAGGGGAAAGAAGCAAAGAGTGATTGTCAGGGAAGAGACGTTAGTAAGGAGAGAAGTAACAAGCTGGATTACACAGGAATCGGTACTGTATCTGATTTATGTGAGAGAAATACCACTGAGTCATGTGTATCCCTGTTTACTAATGATGTAAAACTAAAGAGGAGAATAAAAACAAACGACGACAGGAAAAGGTTACAAATGGACTGCATAAAGTGCAAGATTGGTTAGACAACTGGTTTCATGAATTCAGTCCCAGTAATTGCAAGGTTATGAATCTTAAGGAAGGGACAAGAACACCTAACACGGTGTACAGACTCGGGGGACAGAGGCTGCCGACCATACTCAAAGAGAAATAATTAAAGTTAACTATAGTGATTAGCAAATCGCCAGCTCATATTAACCGAATAATTTCTTTAGCCAATGCTGGTATAGCAAATCTAAGACTGGCCCAAGAAATCTGAACAAAAATTCCTTCCGGGATCTTTATATATATGTTAGGCACATCTTGAATTTTGCAACACCAACAGAACTCACACCTGAAAAAGCATGTTAGAATACTAGAGAATGTACAGAAGTATGCAACCAGTCTTGTTTCAGAACTAACAAGTATAAGCTGCAAGGAATGTTAACTGAAGCTAACGTCATTGGAAGACAGAATGACCAGGGAAAATATGAAAACAACATGCAAAATGCTCAGATGAATTGATGGAAAAGACAGTGAAAGGCTATTTGAGAAGCGAAAAACAGGTACTCGGGGGTACAGCTGGTAGTTAAAGACACATGAGCCACAGGGATGGCAGGAAGGATTTCTTCAGTCTCGGAGTAGTCAGAGAGAGGAATGACTTCGACGAAGAAGTAATGGAAGCAGACTTCATACATAATTTTAAGAATAGGTTCTGGAGGCTAGGAGGGAGTGAGTCTGGCAAGCGGCAAGTTGAGAAGCTGGGTCAAGAGCTAATACTCGACCACAAATAGGTGAGGGGGAGGAAGAGGAGCAGGAGAGTAGTAGCAGTAGCAGCACAGCAGTAACACAGCAGTGGCAGTAGTAGTAGTGGTAAAATAAGTGGTAGAAGCAATAGCAGAGGAAGTAGTAGTAGTGAACGAATTGGTAATGGTGGCAAAAGTGGTAGTGTAAAAGAACAAGTGAACAGTGGAACACTGAAGGAGGGCTAGTGACTCACAGGTTAAGGGCAGAACACCCACGAGACAACCCAGAGACAGATCCCACCAAATGACTTTCCTGTCTTCTGCCTTGGTGGGTTGTGTCCCTGGGTTTTGTCCCATGGGGCTTTTGTCCCATTGGGGTTTTGTCTCTTAGGGGTTTTGTCCCGCTGAGGTTTTGTCCTGTGGGAGGTTTTGCCCATAGTGCGTGAGGCAGTAGCTCTCCTTCAGTACTTGTTTGTTCTGCTGCTTTCTTGCACTACCACTTCTACAGATATTTATAATTCTTTCACTGCCACTACTTTTTCTCCAGTTACTTTTACCATTTGTTTTACCATTAGCACTACTATTTCCTCACTATTACTACTATTACAACTACTACTACTACTACCACAACCATTATTATTATTACTACCACTAGGTGAGTAAGACATGTGCAACATCGGGTATTGTGGCATGCAAAGAGTACGTAACCTTTATTTGGCGCATGTACACACTAAAAGACTACCTCCCCAACCAGCGAACCGGGTGCTAAGGGTCGGACGATGGGGCCCCATCGTCAGATCAGTATCTAGGTTCAGCCAATGAGAAGGTGGGTCTGGCAATTGTGGAGGGGGCATGGTCACCACTCACGTTTCCACCCTTGTCATTTCCAGTCTAGAGCTGGTTGAAAACAGTTGTCCATTCTGTTTCCAGGCTGTGTCTTTGCCTATTGATTCACCGTGTTGTACACATACATTTCCAACTGTATATAGTGTACATACTTGTAAATACTTATAATTGCACTTGGTGAAGGAAAATATAATTCAAAGTCATTCAGCTGTGTTTGTTCTGCTCCTTGCTCCCTTTACACCCAGGATAACAGGCCTTATTGTTCCTGGGTTGTAATAACACATACAAAATACTCTAGAAAATTAATAAGGATGCATTGTTTGATACGGAACATTCATGACCGAGGAAACATAGATGAAAATTTAATCCCCAAATAAGCCACTGGGATGTTATCAATATCACATCAGCAAATGGAAAAATAAGAGTCAGGCCCAGCAAGTCGAACTCAACCGCCCGAAATTCAGCTAAGCAAATAGAACTACGAAAATAAAGGAGGGTAAATAGACTCTTTCTTGGCCGGAAGTCACGTCTGTGGCCTTTATGGTATAAAATGCGTGTTGGAAAATGTTTGCAACACAGATGGAAATTGAATTCAAACTCATTCGTCTTTTAGAAAGACTCTGGCAGCTCTTGAAGCAACAAACGTTTATTTTGGTGGATCTTATAATGTTGCAGAAGCTTGGGAATGCTGTGCGAGTACCTGATGACGACTGCGACGAACATGACGATGATAGTGACGATGATGATATGGATCCAGATGAAGAACGACATGACTGAAGATGTAAACGATGATGACAGTGAAAATGAAGATGCTGACTACGACGACGATCATTATGACGGAGATAATGAGGATGAAAATGACAGTGACAAAAAATATGATAACGACCGAAACGACGATGATGACGATTGCAACAAAAGCAACGACGACAAGAACGAAATATGGATAAGAACTAATGGATAATATTTCTATTTTCTACAATGCAGCTAAAAACCTGAGAGAACACAATAAGGCAAATGTCACGACATCCAGGAAAATAACAAAGCAGATAATAAGAATTTTCAAAACAAGGAAAATGGTGCCAGTGATGGCACTATTCAGATCATTTACGCTCTCTCATTTAGAGTATTGTTTAGTGCCGATGGCACCGTTCAGGGCAGGAGAGATTTTAAAGATGGATCAGATATAGAGATCACTTACGACCCGCTCTGAGCCAATAAAGCATTTAAATTACATGGAATGACTCAGAGTCCGAAATATGTACTCGCTGGAAAGGAACAGAGAGACATAATAATATATAAGTGGAAAATAGTTGAAAGCCTAAATCTTCACACTTCCAAATTAACATACTGGAGTGAGAGAAATGGGAGGAAGTGTAAAATAAAAACAGTGGATTGCAGGAGCGCCGTGGGCACAATAAGAAAACATTGTATCAAAATCCGTTGTTCTAAATTATTCACTAACTTACCAGAAGGTAACAGGAACAGTTCTGGGCCAAGTGAAGAAGTCTTCCAGAGGAAACTGGACAAACATCTTCACCAGTTGCCAGATCAACCAGGTTGTGATGGATATGTGGGCCAGCCGGCCACCAGCAGCAGCAGCCTGGTTGACCAGGCAAATACCAGACAAGCCTAGCCCAAGGCCAGGCTCCGGGAGAAGAAAAACTCTCAACACTCATCACAGGTATATCAAAGGTATATTAGGAGGCTGAGGAAGTTTTTTAGTAGCTAACGAGTTTTGAATGGTGGGAAATATTTGAAGGATTTGTTGCTGCTATTCTTTATATTTAGTAGCTATTGTTGTTTATATTGTTGGTTTATGAGACATAAAGGTGGAGGCGAACACATGAAGGAAGAGATAAGGAAGAAAAATCGAACAAAGAGAGATGGAATAAATGTGTAAGAAGAATAAGGAAAAGAGAATATCGAATCTGTCACGTAAAAATAATCTATATTAGACTATAGTATGAGGGAGCAGAGTGACAGATGGTAGTGGATGGTACAGCAAGTTGTAACAGATGGTAGTGGATGGTACAGCAAGTTGTAACAGATGGTAGTGGATGGTACAGCAAGTTGTAACAGATGGTAGTGGATGGTACAGCAAGTTGTAACAGATGGTAGTGGATGGTACAGCAAGTTGTAACAGATGGTAGTGGATGGTACAGCAAGTTGTAACAGATGGTAGTGGATGGTACAGCAAGTTGTAACAGATGGTAGTGGATGGTACAGCAAGTTGTAACAGATGGTAGTGGATGGTACAGCAAGTTGTAACAGATGGTAGTGGATGGTACAGCAAGTTGTAACAGATGGTAGTGGATGGTACAGCAAGTTGTGACAGATGGTAGTGGATGGTACAGCAAGTTGTAACAGATGGTAGTGGATGGTACAGCAAGTTGTAACAGATGGTAGTGGATGGTACAGCAAGTTGTAACAGATGGTAGTGGATGGTACAGCAAGTTGTAACAGATGGTAGTGGATGGTACAGCAAGTTGTAACAGATGGTAGTGGATGGTACAGCAAGTTGTAACAGATGGTAGTGGATGGTACAGCAAGTTGTAACAGATGGTAGTGGATGGTACAGCAAGTTGTAACAGATGGTAGTGGATGGTACAGCAAGTTGTAACAGATGGTAGTGGATGGTACAGCAAGTTGTAACAGATGGTAGTGGATGGTACAGCAAGTTGTAACAGATGGTAGTGGATGGTACAGCAAGTTGTAACAGATGGTAGTGGATGGTACAGCAAGTTGTAACAGATGGTAGTGGATGGTACAGCAAGTTGTAACAGATGGTAGTGGATGGTACAGCAAGTTGTGACAGATGGTAGTGGATGGTACAGCAAGTTGTAACAGATGGTAGTGGATGGTACAGCAAGTTGTAACAGATGGTAGTGGATGGTACAGCAAGTTGTAACAGATGGTAGTGGATGGTACAGCAAGTTGTAACAGATGGTAGTGGATGGTACAGCAAGTTGTAACAGATGGTAGTGGATGGTACAGCAAGTTGTGACAGATGGTAGTGGATGGTACAGCAAGTTGTAACAGATGGTAGTGGATGGTACAGCAAGTTGTAACAGATGGTAGTGGATGGTACAGCAAGTTGTAACAGATGGTAGTGGATGGTACAGCAAGTTGTAACAGATGGTAGTGGATGGTACAGCAAGTTGTAACAGATGGTAGTGGATGGTACAGCAAGTTGTAACAGATGGTAGTGGATGGTACAGCAAGTTGTAACAGATGGTAGTGGATGGTACAGCAATTTGTAACAGATGGTAGTGGATGGTACAGCAAGTTGTAACAGATGGTAGTGGATGGTACAGCAAGTTGTAACAGATGGTAGTGGATGGTACAGCAAGTTGTAACAGATGGTAGTGGATGGTACAGCAAGTTGTAACAGATGGTAGTGGATGGTACAGCAAGTTGTAACAGATGGTAGTGGATGGTACAGCAAGTTGTAACAGATGGTAGTGGATGGTACAGCAAGTTGTGACAGATGGTAGTGGATGGTACAGCAAGTTGTAACAGATGGTAGTGGATGGTACAGCAAGTTGTAACAGATGGTAGTGGATGGTACAGCAAGTTGTAACAGATGGTAGTGGATGGTACAGCAAGTTGTAACAGATGGTAGTGGATGGTACAGCAAGTTGTAACAGATGGTAGTGGATGGTACAGCAAGTTGTGACAGATGGTAGTGGATGGTACAGCAAGTTGTAACAGATGGTAGTGGATGGTACAGCAAGTTGTAACAGATGGTAGTGGATGGTACAGCAAGTTGTAACAGATGGTAGTGGATGGTACAGCAAGTTGTAACAGATGGTAGTGGATGGTACAGCAAGTTTACAGCATCACCGCCGCCGCCGCCGCCGCCGTCGCCGCAGCTGTCGCTGCTGCTGCTGTCGCTGCTGCTGCTGCTGCTGATGCTACTACTACTGCTGGTACTGCTGCTGCTGCTGCTGCTGCCTACCGCCGTAACCGCCGCCGCACCGCTGCTGCCAGCTGCCAGCCGGCCAAACCGCCGCCTAACCGCCGCCACCGCTGCTACCGCCAGCACATGCCGCCACCAAGCCGCTGCTACCGCTGCCACGGCCAGCACGCTGCGCAATGCCTGTTACGCTGCTGCTGCCGGCTCGCGGCGCCGCTGCCAGCCGCAACCGCTGCCGGCCGCCAGCAGCCAGCCGCCTGCACCGCCGAACCGCCAGCGGCGCGAGCCACCGCCAGCAGCAGCCAGCGCGCTGCCGCAGCAGCCGCGCTGCCGCGCCAGCCAGCCAGCCGCTGCACCGCCGCCAGCTGCTGCCGCCGCCAGCAGCCAGCAGCGCCAACCCAGATCTAGGGCACCCTAAGGCCACCCCACTGGTTATGCATTCTCCACTGCGCAATGGAACCTTCCAGGGCCTTAACTACGTACAACTCAATCTTCGAGGCTGGTAGATGAAGTTCTTTGAGTATTTTGTACGTTTTTGGGGACATAACTCCCCTCCAGGTAATTATCACTGCTCCGAGGACAACTTCTTGTGGGTCAATAGGCTGTATGTTGATTGTAGATGGCTCCACAGCGTTGTCCCGAAGTTCGTTGTATAGATGAAGCTGCTGGGTCGCCCACCGGGCAGTCCAGGATCTAATCTGCCCGGTGTCATAGTACTCAGCCTTCCGTCGATACTGATCTGCCATAGTTGAAATGCCAGAATCACTTGCTATCTTTACGTCGAGCACGTAAGCCTTTTTGTTTTCCACATCACAAATTAAGAGATCAGGCTTACGCGTGCCAAGGGTTGTTGGAATATGCGGCTCGTTGGCTACCGCATGCTTCTTCTGCATGCATTCTGAATAAATAGCATCCACGATGTTGTCGTGCCGTCGGACCCGTTGCCCATGAAGCCGCTGGCAAACCTGGAGAAGGTGTCTCAAGGACTCATGTTGTTCACAGCCCTCACAGGTTGTGTTGTTCTGTCTTCGTCCTCTCGCTCGCCTGGTCTTAGTTGGCATTAAATTATGTTTAATTTTTAAGGCATCCACATAAGAGGCCCCCTTTAATAAACTTGTTCCATTCGTCATCCAATGATGTACTTGCAGGACCAAATGGTATTCTTTTAGTCCTGCCCCATCCAGCGAACCCAACAAGGCATTTGTCCATTCCTTGAGCTTCTGCTTCCTAGTTGTTACTACCACATTTCTCACTCTACTCTTACCGACAAACCTTAATGCCTTCAGGGTGTTTGGGTGCAACGCCAAATTCCGTATAGTGCTATCCTCAGAGTTGTGAAATGCATTCAACCTGTTTCTTCGCAATATAGGAACTCTTGTTGATAAACAAATACATCCCAAACCCCCCGCAGCTGCTGGAGCATGAAACACACCTACTGATGTGTCTTTTGGAAATTTCAGCCACTTTCTTACATTTTGCCTGATTAGTTTGTCCGACGTCTTCAAGGTATTCTGACAGACGCCACCGAGCACCATAATATGTATGATGCCAGGAATCAGGCGCTTATTTAATATATATAACCGCTGTTGTGGTTTCAGGGGTGCCTCATCTAGCGCTCGAAGTTTCTCGCGTAACTTTTGTATATCTGGCTTTCCCCTACCAGCTGAAGAAAAGTGCATTCCCAGGTATTTATATACAGCTGTTGACTGCAGGAATCGAACTTGAGGTCCATAAATTTCTGTTTTATGCGTCGTATCTACGTACCACTTCTTAACTTTTGGAACTGTTTGGATCTTCAATGTGGCACATTTTTGCGGATTTATCTCTAAACCTGACGCTTCTAAGTATTTTAAAAACAGCTGCAATTGTGCATTAAGGCCTTGCTCGGACTCCAGCCACCTAACACTACATCGTCTGCAAAAGCTAAGGCAGACACCTTATGCTCAGCACCACTCATTGGCCATCCAACTTGTTTATTTAAGGCCAACAGCGCTTCATTCATTACTATATTAAAGAGAATACAAGACAGAGGGTCCCCCTGCTTTACACCTCTACACACCTTTCCCTCTTTACCTATAACTTCAGTTGACGCATCATAGTACGTCGACATAATATAATTAATCACCAAGGGAGGCACATTATGGATCTGAAGTGCTCTCCTCACCGAAGAATGGTTTACCGAATCATAGGCTTTCTTGACATCTAAGAATATTGCATATAGAGGTTTACATCTATCCTTACTTTCGCTAATCACCGCATCCAACAACATTACATTCTGAGCCAGGCCATCTGTGGGCAGAAAAGCTCTTTGCGCCATGTGGAGAGGAACCCACTGAACGCATCTTGCTGCTAAAATCTTATGGAATACCCTAACAATAATGCTTGAAATAGTTATCGGTCTATACTCTCCAGGATTTTCAGGTTGATCAACCTTCGGCAGCAACACAGTTCTAGCCTTCCTGAATACCTTAGGCAGGTATCCAGTGTATAACCAGATGTTAAACAAATCAACCCAGAACTGCTCCGGAAACATTTTCAAATCTTTAAGCATCCATCCATCAGGACCTGGTGCAGAACTACCGTTGGACGCGGCTACTGCTCTTTTAAACTCTTCCACATCAATAGGTAACTGCAATCGCTGCCTCTACCAGGAATGCCACCACTACTACCAGCACTGCCTCTACCAGGAATGCCACCACTACCACCAGCGCTGCCTCTACCAGGACTGCCACCACTACCACCAGCGCTGCCTCTACCAGGAATGCCACCACTACTACCAGCACTGCCTCTACCAGGAATGCCACCACTACCACCAGCGCTGCCTCTACCAGGAATGCCACCACTACCACCAGCGCTGCCTCTACCAGGACTGCCACCACTACCACCAGCGCTGCCTCTACCAGGAATGCCACCACTACTACCAGCACTGCCTCTACCAGGAATGCCACCACTACCACCAGCGCTGCCTCTACCAGGAATGCCACCACTACCACCAGCGCTGCCTCTACCAGGAATGCCACCACTACTACCAGCACTGCCTCTACCAGGAATGCCACCACTACCACCAGCGCTGCCTCTACCAGGAATGCCACCACTACCACCAGCGCTGCCTCTACCAGGAATGCCACCACTACTACCAGCACTGCCTCTACCAGGAATGCCACCACTACCACCAGCGCTGCCTCTACCAGGAATGCCACCACTACCACCAGCGCTGCCTCTACCAGGAATGCCACCACTACTACCAGCACTGCCTCTACCAGGAATGCCACCACTACCACCAGCGCTGCCTCTACCAGGACTGCCACCACTACCACCAGCGCCGCCTCTACCAGGAATCTTGCTGCTGAACAGCGGTTTAGTGCCGATGAAGGTAGCGTAGGTAGCAATGATACGGCCGTGGACTAGGTTGGCTTTAATTGGATAGGAGTGAGTACACAACGGGCAGTGTGAGGGAGTGACCGCAAGCCAGTCCGTGGAGGGGGAGCACTTGTGTCTGTCAAGTCGGTCGGCCTAGGAGTGAGAGCCGGTGGGCTCAGCCTCCCACTGACGTGGGTGAGCCTACAGAGGGCAGCACCTAAAATGCCGCGAAATATGAACTAGTCAGAGCAGACGGCTAGGCTGTGTGTTCTGACAGTACAGGCTGTCTACAGGAATGCCACCACTACCACCAGCGCCGCCTCTACCAGGACTGCCATCACTACCACCAGCGTCGCCTCTACCAGGACTGCCACCACTACCACCAGCGCCGCCTCTACCAGGAATGCCACCACTGCCACCAGCGCCGCCTCTACCAGGAATGCCACCACTACCACCAGCACTGCCTCTACCAGGAATGCCACCACTACCACCAGCGCCGCCTCTACCAGAAATGCCACCACTACCACCAGCGCCGCCTCTACCAGGACTGCCACCACTACCACCAGCGCGGCCTCTACCAGGAATGCCACCACTACAACCAGCGCCGCCTCTACCAGGAATGCCACCACTACCACCAGCGCCGCCTCTACCAGGAATGCTACCACTACCACCAGTGCCGCCTCTACCAGGAATGCCACCACTACCACCAGCGCCGCCTCTACCAGGAATGCCACCACTACCACCAGCGCTGCCTCTACCAGGAATGCCACCACTGCCACCAGCGCCGCCTCTACCAGGAATGCCACCACTACCACCAGCACTGCCGCTACCAGGAATGCCACCACTACCACCAGCGCCGCCTCTACCAGAAATGCCACCACTACCACCAGCGCCGCCTCTACCAGGAATGCCACCACTACCACCAGCGCCGCCTCTACCAGGAATGCCACCACTACCACCAGCGCCGCCTCTACCAGGAATGCCACCACTACCACCAGCGCCGCCTCTACCAGGAATGCTACCACTACCACCAGTGCCGCCTCTACCAGGAATGCCACCACTACCACCAGCGCCGCCTCTACCAGGAATGCCACCACTACCACCAGCGCTGCCTCTACCAGGAATGCCACCACTACCACCAGCGCCGCCTCTACCAGGAATGTCACCACTACCACCAGCGCCGCCTCTACCAGGAATGCCACCACTACCACCAGCGCCGCCTCTACCAGGAATGCCACCACTACTACCAGCGCTGCCTCTACCAGGAATGCCACCACTACCACCAGCGCCGCCTCTACCAGGAATGCCACCACTACCGCCAGCGCCGCCTCTACCAGGACTGCCACCACTACCACCAGCGCCGCCTCTACCAGGAATGCTACCACTACCACCAGTGCCGCCTCTACCAGGACTGCCACCACTATCACCAGCGCCGCCTCTACCAGGACTGCCACCACTACCACCAGCGCCGCCTCTACCAGGAATGCCACCACTACTACCAGCGCCGCCTCTACCAGGACTGCCACCACTATCACCAGCGCCGCCTCTACCAGGAATGCCACCACTACCGCCAGCGCCGCCTCTACCAGGACTGCCACCACTACCACCAGCGCCGCCTCTACCAGGAATGCCACTACTACCACCAGCGCCGCCTCTACCAGGACTGCCACCACTATCACCAGCGCCGCCTCTACCAGGAATGCCACTACTACCACCAGCGCCGCCTCTACCAGGAATGCCACTACTACCACCAGCGCCGCCTCTACCAGGAATGCCACCACTACCACCAGCGCCGCCTCTACCAGGAATGCCACCACTACCACCAGCGCTGCCTCTACCAGGAATGCCACCACTACCACCAGCGCCGCCTCTACCAGGAATGCCACCACTACCACCAGCGCCGCCTCTACTAGGACTGCCACCACTACCATCAGCGCCGCCTCTACCAGGAATACTGTCATGACAACAGTAACCAACCCACAGAACTCCAGCAGTTTATACCGAATAGGTAAAACTTGCGATTTTGGCTTAAATAACAACTCTCTTTTTGCCGAATAAGGCGAGCGAAAATTTGTGTATGCAATAATTTCGCAAAAAATCATTCTGAACCTAAAGAAAAAATATATACTTCATTGTGTGTGTTTATTATTAAATTATTGTAAACTTATCTAAAATATATTCAGCTGGATTAGGCTAAATTAAATTGCGCTTGTTATAATAAGGTTAGGTAAGTTTTCTAAGGTTCTTTTGGCATAAAATTATTAAGTTTTATATTAACGTAAATAAAAAATTATATATGTTTAAACGTATAAGAAAATTTTTTAGAAAGGACTAATTGACCAATTTTACCTATTCAGCACGACACACACACACACACACACACACACACACACACACACACACACACACACACACACACACACACACACACACACACACACACACAAATATATATATATATATATATATATATATATATATATATATGTATATATACACATATATATATATATGTATATATATATATATATATATATATATATATATATATATATATATATATATATATATATATATATACTGCTTACTCTAGTGATCTCTGTATTGCGACTGAATAAGACACTTGTGGCGAAACGTTTTGTCAATATATGTCTTGAGCTATGCATGAGTATATCCACCACAACTGCCAACACGGCCATCAAGAGCAGTAGCGGCAGTAGCGGCAGTAGCAGCAGTAACAGCAGTAGCAGCAGTAGCAGCAGTAGCGGCAGTAGCGGCAGTAGCAGCAGTAGCGGCAGTAGCAGCAGTAGCGGCAGTAGCAGCAGTAGCGGCAGTAGCGGCAGTAGCAGCAGTAGCAGCAGTAGCGGCAGTAGCAGCAGTAGCGGCAGTAGCAGCAGTAGCGGCAGTAGCGGCAGTAGCGGCAGTAGCGGCAGTAGCGGCAGTAGCGGCAGTAGCAGCAGTAGAAGCAGTAGCGGCAGTAGCAGCAGTAGCGGCAGTAGCAGCAGTAGCGGCAGTAGCAGCAGTAGCGGCAGTAGCAGCAGTAGCGGCAGCAGCAGCAGTAGCAGCAGTAGTGGCAGTAGCGGCGGTAGCGGCAGTAGCGGCGGTAGCAGCAGTAGCGGCAGCAGTAGCAGCAGTAGCGGGAGCAGTAGCAGCAGTAGCGGCAGCAGTAGCAGCAGTAGCGGCAGCAGTAGCAGCAGTAGCGGCAGTAGCAGCAGTAGCGGCAGTAGCGGCAGTAGCGGCAGTAGCGGCAGTAGCAGCAGTAGCAGCAGTAGCGGCGGTAGCAGCAGTAGCGGCAGCAGTAGCAGCAGTAGCGGCAGCAGTAGCAGCAGTAGCAGCAGTAGCGGCAGTAGCAGCAGTAGCAGCAGTAGCGGCAGTAGCAGCAGTAGCGGCAGTAGCGGCAGTAGCGGCAGTAGCAGCAGTAGCAGCAGTAGCGGCAGTAGCAGCAGTAGCGGCAGTAGCAGCAGTAGCAGCAGTAGCGGCAGTAGCAGCAGTAGCAGCAGTAGCGGCAGTAGCAGCAGTAGCAGCAGTAGCGGCAGTAGCAGCAGTAGCAGCAGTAGCGGCAGTAGCAGCAGTAGCGGCAGTAGCGGCAGTAGCGGCAGTAGCAGCAGTAGCAGCAGTAGCGGCAGTAGCGGCAGTAGCAGCAGTAGCGGCAGTAGCAGCAGTAGCAGCAGTAGCAGCAGCAGTAGCAGCAGTAGCAGCAGTAGCAGCAGTAGCAGCAGTAGCAGCAGCAGCAGCAGTAGCAGCAGTAGCAGCAGTAGCTGCAGTAGCAGCAGTAGCAGCAGTAGCAGCAGTAGCAGCAGTAGCAGCAGTAGCAGCAGTAGCAGCAGTAGCAGCAGTAGCAGCAGTAGCAGCAGTAGCAGCAGTAGCAGCAGTAGCAGCAGTAGCAGCAGTAGCAGCAGTAGCAGCAGTAGCAGCAGTAGCAGCAGTAGCAGCAGTAGCAGCAGTAGCAGCAGTAGCAGCAGTAGCAGCAGTAGCAGCAGTAGCAGCAGTAGCAGCAGTAGCAGCAGTAGCAGCAGTAGCAGCAGTAGCGGCAGTAGCAGCACACTCCAAATGAGTTTTAATGCTGTACAAGAAGACATGAGGACATTAGTATCCTGGTGGGTAAATGCTACTCTCACATAACCACGTGTGTTATATACAGGTGTCTTTGCTACCTAAAGCGCCCGGTTTAATGACGCTAATTTGCAGTTTGCTTTCTTTGTCTATTTGTAACTCTATATATATTTGTAAGTAATAATCAACACACACTACAGTTCTACCGTAGTGGCTCAATGGTCTCTAGTTGTCGAAACTAATTTTTTTTTTTTTTTTTGTGATGAACCTGGCATTGTGTGGTGCGTAATCGCTTTCAGCGAAATTTGAATCTTTCAGGTGTCCAGACTGATAGTGAAGTGAGAGCCACTCTGTCACTCTTCAGGAATTTGGAAAATCGATGATGGCTGTCAAGGTGGTCACCGATCACCTGTAATTCATAAAGACATTCATAATGTTGAGTGATTTAATTAAACAAATTTCATATATTGTATTTCTCCGGCCAGAGAGATGACTTTTTTATATTCTTATTATGATTGGATGATTCAAAATATTTGAATGCAAGATGGCCACTGGTTAAATTGTGTTATAAATGAAGCAAAACGATATTTTTTACTTAAGATCTGGAACGACTTTTTAAATAAATGTGTTGGCGTTCCAGGAACATACTGAATCGCTTTAATTTTTTTTTTTTTTTTTGAGAACAGCGACATCAGTTTTTCTCGCCTTTAGAAAGAAGTGAATGATAACTTCAGAGTGCATCTTCACGTGTGGCAATCCACCAGAACATCTGATAACCTCTGGTGCTGTCATCTGAACCATTATTGTTGCATCTCAATACCAACGAAACAATAGTCATGAGGAAAGACAAAAACAAAGCATAAAATGCTCCAAAATTTGTGCTTCTTTTATATACATCAAAAACACAAACAGAGAGAAATCTCTTTTTCTGAAGAAATTCCCCTCCAGTCTAAACCAAGACGACGCTTAGAACAACATTCACACAGAAAAGAGATAGACAAGAGTCACCTTCCAAGGAGAGAAGACAAGAGCTACCAGAGAGGAAGAAACTCGTCATGATTTTTGAAACTCCAGGAAGTAAAAAGAGTCAAAAAGTGACCTCTCTCGCCACTAAAAACAAACTGTGCTGTGCTGAAGGAAAAATAAATATTTTACTTTAAATTTAATTGTCCATTTTGCAATGAGATACATTCACTCAGACCCACGTAATCCTACCAGGTGGCAAACAACATAGTATCTTTATTGAACGGCAAACTCAGGAACTGAGCTGTCCTTCAAAAGCTTCGATACCAGTAGCAAACGAAAGGATGAGTGGCCAAAGCAAGTTGAGGTGAGACTACGAGGTGCAGCAGCTGCCTGCTACCATGATTGTTATAGGGAGAACAAAACGAGGTGATGGAGGTGACACTAATCATAAGAATGATTCTGCATTCGATAAGCGTTTAAAAGATCAGCAGTCATAGACGAAAGATTTAGACTTCAGATAAGGTGCATGAATTTGAATTCATCACAAGGCAGCAACGGATGTCTCTAATATGTCTTACCAATACCGGAGTGCATTTCTTTGTTCCAGTCTCCTGTTTTTTCCGTGATTCTAGACTTAATTTATTAGGGTTTGTCAAAGATGACGATGTCATGGTTAGAAATGTCAGTAAAATAATCTTGTGTAAGTGTAGAGATATGGTACCCAATTAAGACAAACACCCTATCCATTTAGACAAGATCTTTATTGATATTTTCATGGTGACGCTCCTCTCACTCTCAACTGTAATTGGGAATAAAATGTCGAACACCAAACACATTCAAACATATTGGAAGTGATATTATATTTCAGGAGAAAACCTCATTGAACATTTCCAAGATCTTGGTTTCTGCAGCTCCTGTGAGGAAATCTTGTGAGTTAAAGCATCAGAAGCGCTAACTGCATCGCAAGATCCAATCCTGAGTGGCACTGGTTCATCAGATGCCTGGCTAGTGCAAGCTACTGCAGATGATCCAGTGAACTAAAGTCAACTTATTTCTTGGTTTTATGAATATGTAAACAGTCTCACAATCTGGTGATAGTATAGACAAAATCGCAACTAAAAGAGTACGGAAGGAAAATGTTAAGGAGGCTGCATCTTCATAAATCCGGTATCATACTATCTACGTAAAAAAAAAATCCCTAATTGCCAGAAAATTGTATGAATACAAAAGGGTGTTCTTCCTACAAATGTTTAAGCATGAAAATGAATCCCTGTGGAAAGATAAACATCTAATGAATTTGACTTTCTGAAACGTGTTACTACGAAGTCTTCTACAACAGAAACTGGTGATATCAACGCGAGGACCGTCCGCGTAACGCCACAGGAAGTGGGAGACATCTGACTACAACAAATGTGATGAAGTCAGCTAAAGATAGACCTATACAGCTTCTGTTGTTAGCTCATGTACTCACTGGTTGTGAAACGGTTCCGTGTTACAGTGACATAGATGAAACTAAGGCTGTATGGGCTTTTACAACAGGAAATAAACAGAAGAGTCTAGGATACATCTTCAAAATTTAGCTCTCATAGACAGGATGGAACGGCGCATTTCTTTCACTAAAACATAAAAATTTACCTCCGACTGCTGAGGCAATATATGAAATGATCTTTTAAGCGCATGTAATGTATATGGAGGGTTGATCTTTATGGGGAACATCCAAAACTAGATCTAGTGAAATTTGGGTGGGAGAAGGACGAACTTGCCACGACTCTCTATAGTGTCTCTACCTGAGGGTGTTCGAACCGCAGCACCAGAGGTCCTGAAATTGATCCACTGCAGCTGCAGGTGCGTTCAGTCCTGATTATTTCTTCAGTGTGTATGCATAGAAGCTCATCTTTCTTGTTCTGTATTTTGTAACTGTGGAGAATCTGACAGTTTTTCAAACCAACTGACAAAGGACAATCTATAGATGCAAAAGAGAAAATTTATGATGATGAAGATGATAGTATAATGGGAGATTTAGTTCTTTAGTGAGCTAGTATTTAGTATTATGGGGGAAGGTTTAATTAATGTTAGGGTGCCATAATAAAGTCTATATATATAACTTGCTCTTTTCCCCTTGTTTTACATTGTCTATTCTCTCATAGGCAAATATGATCAATAGTGTATGGGCAATAATCGACAGTGTCCCATATACTGCCTTGTTTATATGTGAATTTTAGTTCTTGTTGATAATATTGACCAGCCATTTGAGTGGCGTCTATAGATGAGGGGTTAAATATTTGGTTAAAGCTTTCTCAATATGACTCAAAAGAAATGAAAGATTTATGAAACTATAAATATTACCTAGGTCACTTTCCCTACTTACCTAATGCAAAAGATGCTAGAAGGGCGAGTGTGTCTCATTGCTTGTAATCACTACTTTAGAGTAAAGATCACAGCCTTATTGGACAGCCAATATATAAGGAATCATTCTACTAACGTTTCTGTCAACACGGAAGCACACAAAGTGATTTATTTTATCTAGAAAACCTACTGCTTGCAATAAATATTATTGAAATACTCAATATTCATAATAGATTAAATGAGTTTTAATAATTCAAGTCAGCTTTGATTCCTCAAATTCCTCAAGAGTGACAGAATGACACCAGCATTATCAATCAAAGCAACTTTGTGGTTCAGTATTTGCTAAGAACATTTATGCACCATAAAGTTTCAGATCCATCCATCTTACCAGAAGATTAATGCTTTAGCTAATAAAAACGCAAGCCACAGGAGGTAAGGTTTAATAACATTGTTTATAATAACGTATACTATAGGAATAATTGCTTAAAATGTTCATTAATAAAAACACGTGCCATATATACACAACCTGATACAGAGAGAGACTAGACAGACAGACATGAATATACACGGACGGAGTACAGGTGCATCTGTGTGACAAAGTCACATAACACTCCCATAACGCTAAACATCGCCTTAAGTGCGATGCCAAAGTGAACATAACCAAACGTAACATTACCAAACATTAGCATACACACACACACACACACACACACACACACACACACACACACACACACACACACGCACACTCACACACACACACACACACACAAGCACGTCAGGAAGTTAGAGAAAGTACAAAGGTTTGCAACAAGGCTAGTCCCAGAGCTCAAGGGAATGTCGTACGAGGAAAGGTTAAGGGAAATCGGACTTATATTTATTTTTTTTTTATTATCACACTGGCCGATTCCCACCAAGGCAGGGTGGCCCGAAAAAGAAAAACTTTCACCATCATTCACTCCATCACTGTCTTGCCAGAAGGGTGCTTTACACTACAGTTTTTAAACTGCAACATTAACACCCCTCCTTCAGAGTGCAGGCACTGTACTTCCCATCTCCAGGACTCAAGTCCGGCCTGCCGGTTTCCCTGAATCCCTTCATAAATGTTACTTTGCTCACACTCCAACAGCACGTCAAGTATTAAAAACCATTTGTCTCCATTCACTCCTATCAAACACGCTCACGCATGCCTGCTGGAAGTCCAAGCCCCTCGCACACAAAACCTCCTTTACCCCCTCCCTCCAACCTTTCCTAGGCCGACCCCTACCCCGCCTTCCTTCCACTACAGACTGATACACTCTTGAAGTCATTCTGTTTCGCTCCATTCTCTCTACATGTCCGAACCACCTCAACAACCCTTCCTCAGCCCTCTGGACAACAGTTTTGGTAATCCCGCACCTCCTCCTAACTTCCAAACTACGAATTCTCTGCATTATATTCACACCACACATTGCCCTCAGACATGACATCTCCACTGCCTCCAGCCTTCTCCTCGCTGCAACATTCATCACCCATGCTTCACACCCATATAAGAGCGTTGGTAAAACTATACTCTCATACATTCCCCTCTTTGCCTCCAAGGACAAAGTTCTTTGTCTCCACAGACTCCTAAGTGCACCACTCACCCTTTTCCCCTCATCAATTCTATGATTCACCTCATCTTTCATAGACCCATCCGCTGACACGTCCACTCCCAAATATCTGAATACATTCACCTCCTCCATACTCTCTCCCTCCAATCTGATATCCAATCTTTCATCACCTAATCTTTTTGTTATCCTCATAACCTTACTCTTTCCTGTATTCACTTTTAATTTTCTTCTTTTGCATACCCTACCAAATTCATCCACCAATCTCTGCAACTTCTCTTCAGAATCTCCCAAGAGCACAGTGTCATCAGCAAAGAGCAACTGTGACAACTCCCACTTTATGTGTGATTCTTTATCTTTTAACTCCACGCCTCTTGCCAAGACCCTCGCATTTACTTCTCTTACAACCCCATCTATAAATATATTAAACAACCACGGTGACATCACACATCCTTGTCTAAGGCCTACTTTTACTGGGAAATAATTTCCCTCTTTCCTACATACTCTAACTTGAGCCTCACTATCCTCGTAAAAACTCTTCACTGCTTTCAGTAACCTACCTCCTACACCATACACCTGCAACATCTGCCACATTGCCCCCCTATCCACCCTGTCATACGCCTTTTCCAAATCCATAAATGCCACAAAGACCTCTTTAGCCTTATCTAAATACTGTTCACTTATATGTTTCACTGTAAACACCTGGTCCACACACCCCCTACCTTTCCTAAAGCCTCCTTGTTCATCTGCTATCCTATTCTCCGTCTTACTCTTAATTCTTTCAATAATAACTCTACCATACACTTTACCAGGTATACTCAACAGACTTATCCCCCTATAATTTTTGCACTCTCTTTTGTCCCCTTTGCCTTTATACAAAGGAACTATGCATGCTCTCTGCCAATCCCTAGGTACCTTACCCTCTTCCATACATTTATTAAATAATTGCACCAACCACTCCAAAACTATATCCCCACCTGCTTTTAACATTTCTATCTTTATCCCATCAATCCCGGCTGCCTTACCCCCTTTCATTTTACCTACTGCCTCACGAACTTCCCCCACACTCACAACTGGCTCTTCCTCACTCCTACAAGATGTTATTCCTCCTTGCCCTATACACGAAATCACAGCTTCCCTATCTTCATCAACATTTAACAATTCCTCAAAATATTCCCTCCATCTTCCCAATACCTCTAACTCTCCATTTAATAACTCTCCTCTCCTATTTTTAACTGACAAATCCATTTGTTCTCTAGGCTTCCTTAACTTGTTAATCTCACTCCAAAACTTTTTCTTATTTTCAACAAAATTTGTTGATAACATCTCACCCACTCTCTCATTTGCTCTCTTTTTACATTGCTTCACCACTCTCTTAACCTCTCTCTTTTTCTCCATATACTCTTCCCTCCTTGCATCACTTCTACTTTGTAAAAACTTCTCATATGCTAACTTTTTCTCCCTTACTACTCTCTTTACATCATCATTCCACCAATCGCTCCTCTTCCCTCCCGCACCCACTTTCCTGTAACCACAAACTTCTGCTGAACACTCTAACACTACATTTTTAAACCTACCCCATACCTCTTCGACCCCATTGCCTATGCTCTCATTAGCCCATCTATCCTCCAATAGCTGTTTATATCTTACCCTAACTGCCTCCTCTTTTAGTTTATAAACCTTCACCTCTCTCTTCCCTGATGCTTCTATTCTCCTTGTATCCCATCTACCTTTTACTCTCAGTGTAGCTACAACTAGAAAGTGATCTGATATATCTGTGGCCCCTCTATAAACATGTACATCCTGAAGTCTACTCAACAGTCTTTTATCTACCAATACATAATCCAACAAACTACTGTCATTTCGCCCTACATCATATCTTGTATACTTATTTATCCTCTTTTTCTTAAAATATGTATTACCTATAACTAAACCCCTTTCTATACAAAGTTCAATCAAAGGGCTCCCATTATCATTTACACCTGGCACCCCAAACTTACCTACCACACCCTCTCTAAAAGTTTCTCCTACTTTAGCATTCAGGTCCCCTACCACAATTACTCTCTCACTTGGTTCAAAGGCTCCTATACATTCACTTAACATCTCCCAAAATCTCTCTCTCTCCTCTACATTCCTCTCTTCTCCAGGTGCATACACGCTTATTATGACCCACTTTTCGCATCCAACCTTTACTTTAATCCACATAATTCTTGAATTTACACATTCATATTCTCTTTTCTCCTTCCATAACTGATCCTTCAACATTACTGCTACCCCTTCCTTTGCTCTAACTCTCTCAGATACTCCAGATTTAATCCCATTTATTTCCCCCCACCGAAACTCCCCTACCCCCTTCAGCTTTGTTTCGCTTAGGGCCAGGACATCCAACTTCTTTTCATTCATAACATCAGCAATCATCTGTTTCTTGTCATCCGCACTACATCCACGCACATTCAAGCATCCCAGTTTTATAAAGTTTTTCTTCTTCTCTTTTTTAGTAAATGTCTACAGGAGAAGGGGTTACTAGCCCATTGCTCCCGGCATTTTAGTCGCCTCATACGACACGCATGGCTTACGGAGGAAAGATTCTTTTCCACTTCCCCATGGACAATAGAAGAAATAAAGAAGAACAAGAGCTATTTAGAAAAAGGAGAAAAACCTAGATGTATGTATATATATATATGCATGTGCGTGTCTGTGAAGTGTGACCAAAGTGTAAGTAGGAGTAGCAAGATATCCCTGTTATCTAGCGTGTTTATGAGACTTCTGTTTCACAGTCATCTGGCAAGACGGTAGTACTTCCCTGGGTGGTTGCTGTCTACCAACCTACTACTACTATATATGTCGTGCCGAATAGGCAGAACTTGCGATCTTGGCTTAAATAGCAACGCTCATCTTGCCATATAGGACAAGCGAAAATTTGTGTATGCAATAATTTCGCCAAAATCATTCTGAACCTAACGAAAAAAATATATTTCACTGTGTTTGTTTAGTATTAAATTATTGTAAACAAATCTAAAATATATTTAGTTGGGTTAGGCTAAAATAAATTGTTCTTGTTATAATAAGGTTAGGTAAGTTTTCTAAGATTCTTTTGGTGCAAAATTAAAAATTTTTACATTAACATTAATGAAAAAAATATATCTTTAAACGTATAAGAGAAAATTTTAGAAAGGACTTAATTTTAAATGAGTTCTTGCTAATTGACCAGTTTTACATATTCGGCACGACATATATATATATATATATATATATATATATATATATATATATATATATATATATATATATATATATATATATATATATATATATATATAAAATGCCGTATTTCCACGATTATATCATTTTCAGGTATTTCATACTTATAGGATTTCTCTGGGGAAACCCACTATGGGAACACTCACTCTAGGGACACCCACTCTAGGGACACCCACTCTAGGGACACCCACTCTAGGGACACCCACTCTGGGAATCATTATGACGGGAAAGTTTTATAACTGGGTCGTGCCTAGACGCTATATTGGACCACTTGCAATTTAGAGGTCAACTTCTTATTATTTCTGAAATATTACTTAAAGCGCAGTGGGCGAGTGTGATGCTGTGCATGTAAACATCGCGGTGTTAATGTTAATGTTTGGTAATGTTACGTTTGGTTATGTTCGGTTTGGTATCGCACTTAAGGCGATGTTTACTTTAGCGTTATGGGAGTGTTATGTGACTTTGTCACACAGATGCAACTGTACTAACTCAACTCCCTCTGAGAAAGAGGCCTTTACTGACATGAAGGCACCTTCCTTCAAGGAGAAAGATGGATGACTAGCGACAAGGAGACAGACTGCGACTACCCAGGGATTCGAACCCATGCTGCTTTGGCCTGCCTCGTGGTGGGCGAAAACTCATGACGCCTTAATCCACTGGACCATACAATCATTTGGTCCAGTGATTAAGGCGTCTTGAGTTTTCGCCCACCATGAGGCAGGCCAAAGCAGCATGGGTTCGAGTCCTTGGCTAGTCGCAGTGTTGTTAATGATATATATATATATATATATATATATATATATATATATATATATATATATATATATATATATATATATATATATATATATATATATATATATATATCCCAAATTATATCATTCTCAGGTTTTTTCATATCTGGATTTTATTCCTGGGGGTCAACGCTCCCGAGGCCCAGTTCGTGACAAAGCCTCAAGAACAGTGTCAACCTCAATCTGCATTCTTCCTTAATACGAGCGCTTCTCATCCGTCTGTCTCCTTGAAGGAAGGTGCCTTCATGTCATTAAAGGCCTCTTTCTCAGAGGGAGTTAAGCTAGTTTCTTCTCCCTTGGGCCATACCTCACTAGCTCCCATTTCCTGAACTCTGTAACGATTCCATGATTACAACGATAATAATCTCTCTTCTAATTTGCCAATCTATTTTTCCTGGTAAACCAGCATTCATTATAGTTTCCCTTAGTTTGGTTTCTACGATTGTTATTACAACTGTGTTCGTTATCGTTGACTTTTATTTGATCTCTCTAATTGCTATTACAACTGCTTCAGCGTTTTTTCTTTTGAGTTCACCAGTCTTAATTGAGACCTGATCTGTATTCACGTAAAGGGCATTGATATGCATGGCCTTCTCTCCATTCTCAACATAGCCTATTTCCTCGTGATTAGGCTTTATTGATGTAGCTAGATAACATGTGTATGATAGGCAATATGCTTTGCAGTGTAGGGGAAGGATAAGTAAGGCAGTCTGAGGGTAGTGAGGGGTAACACATAGGTAGTGTGGGAAAGGAGGCTGAGAGAGAAATTGGAATCAGAGGGAGGAGGAGGCAGGGTAGGAACGAGGGCTACATAGTGTAGTAGGGATAGTGTTAGTAGGGAGAGAGAGAGTGAGGGTGGAAAAAGAAATAAGGGATACGAGAGTAGGTAGGAAGACAGGTAGAATAAATAAAACGGAGGAAAGAGATAAATAGTTGGAAGGATGAGGGGAAGAAGGAAGCTGACTAAAGAGAGAGGTGAATGTGAGGATATGTAATGAGGACGAGATGGTAGTTTCAACTGATAGGATGGAGCAGGATGTGGGGAGGGCGAAGTGCCATGGTGCAGGGGGAGAAGGGAGAATAATGGTGGGGGAAGTGGGATAATCCCCTCCCCCGTCCTTCCCCTCACCTCCAGTGGTTCACTGTTTTCCTTATTCACTGTCTTCCTTTCCCTCTTGCTGATTTTTTCTTTTTCTTGTCGTCTTATTCCTCGCCTTGTGCCGTATCTTTCTGAATATAAATAAAACTGAGTTTTCCAGCATGTCTTAGCTGAAATTTTCCTTTTCCAGAAGTACAATGCAACATGTCCATGTTAAAGTGTATTTACCACTTTTGAGCCAACAACATCAACCAGTTGAAATCATCTTGTAGATCTCTGGCAGTCTCATTTCCCTTGTACTTGCAGAAATAAAGATTATTATTATTATTATTATTATTATTATTATTATTATTATTATTATTATTATTATTATTATTATTATTATAAGTCTCTCAGTCTCGATAATGGATTTTTACAAAATGTCATCTTCCTTTGTCATATTTTTCTATAATGGAAAATTAGTTATTTCCTTGTCTCCTCCTCCCAATTACAGTTTATTAAAAATTATTTTGTATCTTCCTCCTTTCAATGCATCTTTAATTATAATAATGGCGAACAATACCGATAAGCGTAACAGTTGGGTATTATTTACTGCCGATAAGTTTCACCTGCGCAGCGAGCCTCTCCAGTCCAACACAGAGGGGAATTTAATAATGGAGACAGAAGAAGAATTGTGGACGTTATTTTGAGGTGTTGAGTCCCTCAGCCTTGAGTAAAGGTGGTCTGTCCTATACCCAGTATATGTCTACTGGTCAGGGACGCAACTGAGTCTTAGGCATTTTTGAATGGATGACCTCACTGGTCACTATTCCTGTACTTTCTTTTTCATCTTTTCCTTTTACTCATTCTTTTAGTTCCCTTCTTTACTTATTCTTCTAGTTCTCTTCTCTGATAATTCTTATACTTCTCTTAATTACACATTCCTCTAGTTCTCTCCTCTACTCGTGCTTCTAGTCTTATTCTTTATTTGTTCTATTAATCATCATTTGTGTCCATTTTCTTGGTCAGCGCTATGGCTGTCTTGATAGTTTTCTTTAATTTTCTCCTCTACTTTTCTTCTCTACTTCCTCAAAACAGAAGTTTCAAACTTTTCCCATATAACTGAACCGTCATAGTAAAAAATATCCCAGAACCTTGACTAGAAAGTAAAACTTTAAAGATGGAAG
>NW_027199250.1:0-34129 GCF_038502225.1 Cherax quadricarinatus | reverse complement strand
CAGTCCTTCACCCATCCCACCAGTCCATCACCCTCACCACCAGTCCATCACCCTCACCACCAGTCCATCACCCTCACCACCAGTCCATCACCCTCACCACCAGTTCATCACGCTCACCACCAGTCCATCATCCTCACCACCAGTCCACCACCCTCACCACCAGTCCATAACCCTCACCACCAGTCCATCACCATCACCACCAATCCTTCACCCTCACCACAACACCATCACCAGCAACGGAAGTGTGGAAGGGAGTTCATCTGAGGGGACACAGATGGACTTCTGGAAACACAGTCCTTCACCCATCCCACCAGTCCATCCATCACCCTCACCACCAGTCCATCACCCTCACCACCAGTCCACCACCCTCACCCCCAGTCCACCACCCACACCACCAGTCCATCACCCTTCCCACAAGTCTATCACCTTCGCCACCAGTTCATCACCCTCCCCACCAGTCCATCATCCTCACCGCCAGTCCACCACCCACACCACCAGTCCATCACCCTTCCCACCAGTCCATCACCTTCACCACCAGACCATCACCCTTACCACTAGTCCATCACCTTCGCCACCAGTCCATCGCTCTCACCACCAGTCCATCAAATTCACCACCAGACTATCGCCCTCACCACCAGACTATCACCCTCACCACCAGACTATCACCCTCACCACCAGACTATCACCGTCGCCACCAAACTATCACCCTCACCACCAGACCATCTTCCTAACCACCAATCCATCACCAGCAAGGGAAATGTGAAAGGGAGTTCATCTGAGGGGACACAGATGGGATTCTGGAAACACAGTCCTTCACCCTCCCTACCAGTTTATCACCCTCACCACCAGTCCATCACCCTCCCCACCAGTCCTTAACCCTCACCACCAGTCCATCACCCTCCCCACCAGTCCTTAACCCTCACCACCAGTCCATCACCCTCACCACCAGTCCTTCCCCCTCACTACAACACCATCACCAGCAAAGTAAGTGTGAAAGGGAGTTCATCTGAGGGGACACAGATGGACTTCTGGAAACACAGTCCTTCACCCTCCCCACCAGTCCTTCACCCTCACCGCCAGACTATCACCCTCACCACCAGTCCTTCACCCTCCCCACCAGTCCTTCACCCTCACCGCCAGACTATCACCCTCACCACCAGTCCTTCACCCTCCCCACCAGTCCTTCACCCTCACCACCAGTCCATCACCCTCCCCATCAGTCCTTCACCCTCCCCACCAGTCCTTCACCCTCACCGCCAGACTATCACCCTCACCACCAGTCCATCTCCCTCACCTCAAATCTATCACCAGCAAGGGAAGTGTGGAAGGGAGTTCATCTGAGGGGACACAGATGGATTTGTGGAAGCATAGTCCTTCACCTGCCCTACTAGTCCATCACCCTCACCGCAAGTTCGCCATCATCATCATCCTTCATCATCATCATCACCAACGCCTCACAACCAGTCCGCCAACCTTCATCACCATCAACGCATCACCGTCATATATATATATATATATATATATATATATATATATATATATATATATATATATATATATATATATATATATATATATATATATATGTATATATGTCGTGCCGAATATGTAAAACTGGTCAATTAGCAAGAACTCATTTAAAATTAAGTCCTTTCTAAAATTTTCTCTTATACGTTTAAAGATATATTTTTTTCATTAATGTTAATGTAAAAAAATTTAATTTTGCTCCAAAAGAATCTTAGAAAACTTACCTAACCTTATTATAACAAGAACAATTTATTTTAGCCTAACCCAACTAAATATATTTTAGATTTGTTTACAGTAATTTAATACTAAACAAACACAGTGAAATATATTTTTTTCGTTAGGTTCAGAATGATTTTGGCGAAATTATTGCATACACAAATTTTCGCTTGTCCTATATGGCAAGATGAGCGTTGCTATTTAAGCCAAGATCGCAAGTTCTGCCTATTCGGCACGATATATATATATATATATATATATATATATATATATATATATATATATATATATATATATATATATATATATATATATATATATATATATATATATCAAGGAATTCGCAAGAGCAGGCGAAATATACACAAACACTTATCTCTGGCTGAAGGAGACTCGAACCTACGAACCTTGGAACAAGCTACGCAGTGCTATACCATTCTCACCACACTGGACCAATGCCTTGGCGTCCAGCTTGCGCTAGATGTTGATCCAAGGCAGCTTTCAGGGAGAAGGCTTACAAACCATACCACGGGCGGGATTTGAACCCGTGGTCAGAGAGTCTCAAAACTACAGACCGTCACGTTAGCCACTGGACCAGCTAGCTTCAATCAGATTAGTCCAACTAGGTGTATTTCTACACCATAGGAAGGTTAGCATAGGCACCACTGTGTCCACAAATGCAAGTTTTTACAGACGAATCTCCCGCTAGCGTGGCCGTGACGAACTCTGGCTCAAGTCCCCTCAAAGCCTTCAACATGACTCACGAAATCTTAATGACACGATTGCAAACAAACCATACCACGGGCGGGATTTGAACCCGTGGCTAACGCGACGGTCTGGAGTTTTGAGACTTTCTGACCACAGGTTCAAATCCCGCCCGTGGTATGGTTTGTTTGCAATTGTGTCATTACGATTTCGTGAGTCATGTTGACGGTTTTGAGGGGACTTGAGCTAGAGTTCGCCACGAGAAATTCCAAGCGCTTTCGTGACTACTCACATTATCAAAGAACAATAAAAGTAATGCATCAAAGGAAGGCATATAAAGGGTCTAGACCAAACCTCACTATCACATCCCACAACAAAGCAACACCTGACGCGCGACTCATAAGAAAGGGAACACTGTAGCAGGCCCGCTGGCCCAACTAGACAGGTCCTTCACACAACCCACCAACAAACTATTCTACCCAAGAATTAAGAATTTTAAAATTTATTATTTGTCCAATGCATTATTAAATTCTTCCCAAATTCTATTAATTATAAATGGATCTAATTTATATAAACCAAAGGAAATATTCATATTATTGTCAAAACTGCTTTTTATGAAACAAGAGTCAATTATATTCCTGTCGACCATGGACTTGCTTGATACAACTTTCTCAACTTTTTGAAAATCAATTGGATGGTTAAAATCTCTCACATGAATAAATAGAGCATTGGAATCTTGTCCAGTTCTAATGCTATATTTATGTTGTTTTAATCTTAGTTCGAGACTTTTACCAGTTTAACCGTAATGAACTTTATCGCAAATTTTACAAGGAATCTTATAGATACATCTGTCAGCATTTTGGGGGGAATTCTTTATTAATTTTTTTTTTTTTACTGTATCAAGATTTTTAAATACAACTTGATATTGAAAGTCTTAAGAAGAGAAGGCATATTAACCAAGTTTTCATGGTAAGGGAGAACCAACATATTTTTAGTTGAATAACGCTGGTTGTCCCTTTTTGGATTGTAAAAAGAATTTCTAGCAACTTTAAAAGATTTATCAATTACGTTTCTTGGATATTTCAAATCATTAACTATTTCATAAATTTTGGATTTTTCCTCATCTATGAACTCCGGACTACAAATACGTGAAGCTCTCAAAAACATTGATGAGAAAACAGACAGTTTAACTCTATCTTGAGAGGAAGAATAATAGTGTACATAGGAACAGTTATTTGTAAGTTTTATGTAAATTTTAAATTTGAATTCATTATTACCCTTAATAATTAAAACCTCTAGAAAAGGCAATGAGTTATTTTCTTCAAATTCAACAGTAAAGTTTATAGAATGGGCTAAGCTTTTTAATTTGCCAAGGAAATGGTGTATATCTACATTCTTGGGCCTAAGACACAAAATATCAACATATCTGAACCATTTAGCTCTATTAGGGAGGATTGTGTTAAGCAGCCTTGTTTCAAAAAATTCCATGTATAGGCTACTACGAACAGGTGAAAGAGGATATCCCATTGCCATACCAAACTTCTGAGTGTAAAACTTATCATTAAATACAAATTTTGCAATAAGTTTAATTATAGTAGGAACTGGCAATGGTAAATCATAAATAACGAGTTCTTCAGATAAGAAACTTAATAAATTATCAACAGGAACTTTCGTAAACAAGGAAGTAACATAAAAAATAACCATGATAAAATCATTTAAGTTAGTCAAGGAGCTCAATTTATCAAATAAATCTATGTTGTTTTTAACAATAAGGCTCAAAATGCCAACAACCCATTTGGATAATTTATATGAAACTGATCCTATGGAGCTAATAATTGGTCTGACTGGATTCCCTGGTTTGTGTGTTTTTATTAGTCCATACATGTAAGGTAAAGATGGATTAGTGGAAGTAAATTGTTTGATTAATTCATCTTTGCCTTTCAGTTGAAGTTTTATTGTTTTATTGAAATTGCTGTTAACAGTTCCTAAGGGATTCTTTCTAAGTTTAGAAAAGGTTTCAGTATCATCTACTAGATTATTAATTTTATCTTGGTAATCATTTTCTTTCATAATTACTATTGCATTTATTTTATCTGCTTTAGTAAGGCGCAATTTTTTTATTATTATTAAGTGTATCATAAGACTTAAAGAATCTTTGAGGGCAATTGGGAATGTTTTGGTTTAACATAGAGCTATATACCATTCCCTTACTAATATTAATTTCATCAGTGGATAAATCAGAAATTTTTTCAAATTTACAAAGGCTTTTTTGCAATTTCAACATTATTAAATTATTTTTGAAGTTGCAAAACTTATACCAAAACCTAGAGCAGCCGTTGTATTTTTATCTAATATTTCATCTGATAAGTTAATTACAAAATTGTTATTTCATGCTTTGTCCAATCACTATTTTCAATTAAAATGTATAATTTTTTTTGTAGTTTGTTTTTGAGATCATTACAAATTCTTCTGAGTTTATTATAGCAGTGATCTAACATACTGTGTTTCCATTCTGATAGAATTGCATGATTAAAAGAGTATTTTTTGTTTCTCAATATTTTGAATGCTTCCTTTTCCTGTATTTTAGTTATTTCAACATGTTTCTGAAGAATAATTCTCATAAAAATCATCAAAAGGACGATCTCTCATGTCAAGGATGATATTGGCTAAAAGAGACTTAGGCACAACTTGTTCACTTAAAAATTAAAAAAAAATTAAGCCGAATTTTTAACTTGTGGGACTTGATCAGTGCAGAAGAAAACTGGGAAACAAAAGAAATATGATTAGGAAAGCTTATCGAGAACATTCTGAAGAGTCGTGTGGTATCCATTAATGCAATAAGATCACAGTAAACAGGTGATTTCAGAATATGCAAAACAATCACTGTTAAAGAATAGAGAAATTCCAAGCGCTTTCGTGACTACTCACATTATCAAGGAACAATAAAAGTAATGCATCAAAGGAAGGCATATAAAGGGTCTAGACCACACCTCACTATCGCATCCCACAACAAAGCAACACCTGACGCGCGACTCATAAGAAAACACTGCAGCAGACCCGCTGGCCCAACTAGACAATCCAAAAAGGGACAACCAGCCTTATTCAACTAAAAGTATGTTGGTTCTCCCTTACCATGAAAACTTTGTTGATATGCCTTCACTTCTTAAGACTTAATATCAAAGTTGTATTTAAAAATCTTGATACAGTAAAAAAATTTAGAACATAAGAAAGGAGGAACACTGCAGCAGACCTGTTGGCCCATACTAGGCAGGTCCTTTACAATCCATCCCAATAAAAAAACATTTACCCAACCAAATTTTCAAAACTCTCCAAGATATGAGCTCAGATAACTCTGTCCACCCATATGCAAGTCCCACTCAAATCCAACCCCTCTCACTCATGCATTTATGCAACCTAAATTTGAAGCTACCCAAAGTCCTAGCCTCAATAACCCAACTAGGTAGACAGTTCCACTCATCAACTACCCTATTTCCAAACCAATACTTTCCTATATCCTTTCTAAATCTAAACTTGTATAATTTAAATCCTAGAAAAGGTAATGAGTTATTTTCTTCAAACTCAACAGTAAAGTTTATAGAATGGGCTAAGCTATTTAATTTGCCAAGGAAATGACGTATTTCTACACCAATGGACAAATAATAATTTTTAAAATTCTTATTTCTTGGGTAGAATAGTTTGTTGGTGGGTTGTGTGAAGGACCTGTCTAGTTGGGCCGGCGGGCCTGCTGCAGTGTTCCCTTTCTTATGAGTCGCGCGTCAGGTGTTTCTTTGTTGTGGGATGTGATAGTGAGGTGTGGGCTAGACCCTTCATATAATTTCCTTTGATGCTCTACTTTCACTGTTCCTTGATAATGTGAGTAGTCACGTTGTTTTGCATATTCTGAAATCACCTGATTGATCCACATACAGTGCCTGAGGAGTGGGAGATTCGATCCAAGGACGTGGAGAAAGATTCCACTTCCTTGACTGAAGAGACAATCTCCAGCAACAAGGAACCTCCCTTAACCTACCTGGGCGGTCACACACCTACTATTGAAACCCCGAGATGAGAAAAACATTTCCTCAAACACCTTTCATTTCACTTCACGCTCCACTGACACCTCGGAACGGTTTCTGGCAGACTTTCCGATGTTGAGAGTAAATTATTATATTCTTGGAGAAGCGGCAAGCCTGTAGATTTAATGAATAGGTCACGTGTGCAACACTGCAATATTTTATTGTCGATAGGTTCCGGCAGCAAAATAAGTTTACCCAGTCGAATACAGGCGAATATACTCTGAGTTAGTATAGCAGGAATATCCAGACTTTTCACTACGAGTGTTACATCTTACATTTTGCACATATACTCGTCCATAAGAAAAAATCAGTCTTATAAATATAAATGAATGAATAAATTTGATTTGTAATCAGTATGAAATGACTCATAACAAGAGAAATGTTACAATTACGAAGAACCATTACCGTGCTTACACTGAGAAATGCTATATAATGAGTAAAAATGTCAAACATAGCCAATACTCTGACAGTATCATCAATTACTGAACCGCAGATAAGAAAAGCTGACACAAGATTAATTAGCACAAGAATATTGGAACTCGTTTTTAATCTCAAAATATTGCTGAACTGAGGTGTCAGTCTTGAGGAGCCAATTATCACAATGGACTTCAAATGCTCAGCAGATAAATTTTTGCGATAATTGAACCTGATATACTTCAGTTTTGAAAATGTTTGTTCGTCATACCAAAAACTGATACGAATCCACAAGCCAATCGCTTCAAATTTTAAATCTGTTCAGGCTGTAAAGATTTATAAAGTTGAATCAGATTTCCATCATAAGAAGGAACACTGCAGCAGGCCTTCTGGCACATGCGAGGCAGGTCCAAGTCTCCTACCGGCTTAAGGCAATGTCCCAACCTAGTCAGGTCAGGTCACATTCACTTAAGGAAGGAACACGGCAACTGACCTAGTAGCACAAGCTAATCAGGTCCAACTCACACCCACCCACACCCACTCATGTATTTATCTAACCTATTTTTAAAACTACACAACGTTTTACCCTCTATAACTGTACTCGGGAGTTTGTTCCACTCATCCACAACTCTATTACCAAACCAGTACTATCTTATATCCTTCCTGAATCTGAATTTTTCCAACTTAAAACCATTGCTACGAGTCCTGTCTAGGCTAGATATTTTCAGCTCGTTATTACATCCCCTTCATTTATTCCTGTCTTCAATTTATACACCTCAATCATATCCGCCCTCATTCTACGACTTTCTAGAAAATGTAGATTCAGGGCCCTCAGTATATCCTCATAGGGAAGATTTCTGATACATGGGATCAACTTTGTCATCCTCCTTAGTATGCTTTCCAGAGCATTTATATCCATTCTGTAATACGGTGACCAGAACTGTGCAGCATAATCTAAATGAGGCCTAACCAAGGATATATAGATTTAAAGAACAACCTGAGGACTCCTATTATTTTTGCTTCTTGATATGAAGCCAAGAATTCAGTTAGCTTTATTGCGAACACTTATGCACTGTTGTCTTGGTTTCAGATTACTGCTAACCAGAACTCCTAAATCTTTTTCACTATCCGTAAAGATCTACATTATTTATTTTATATATGGCATGGTTATTTTCCTGTCCAACATTTGCAACTTTGCATTTGTCTATATTAAATTGCATCTGCCACTGCATCAGTCTATTCAAATCTTCCTGGAGTGCTCTAATGTCCTCGTCAGAATGAATTCGACGGCCTATTTTGGTGTCATCGGCACACTTGCTCATGTCGCTCTTTATGCCCTCATCAATGTCGTTTATGTAGATTGTGAACAATAGGCGGCCCAACACTGACCCCTGTGGAACACGGCTCGTGACGCTTTCCTACTCTGATTTCTCCCCATTTTTGCAAACTCTCTGCTGCCTATTTGACAACCATGCCTCTATCCAGGAAAAAATTCTCCTATTCCATGTGCCATAATTTTCCTCAAAAGTCTCTGATGTGGGACCCTGTCAAAAGCCTTACTGAAGTCCATATACACAATATCATATTCGTTACCATGATCTACCTCCTCAAATACCCTAGTGAAAAAAGTTAATAAATTTGTAAGGCAGGAATGCCCCTTTGTAAAACCAAGCTGAGATTCGTTGATTAATTTCTGCTTTTCAAGGTGGCTACGAACTGCCTCGGCAATTATTGATTCCATAAATTTTCCCACTATGGAGGTTGGGCTTATTGGTCTATAGTTCGAAGCTAAGGACCTGTCACCTGCTTTGAAAATAGGTATCACATTTGCCATTTTCCACTTATCTGGCGCCATGCCAGTCTGTAGTGATATATTGAAAAGATTAGCCAAAGGTTTGCTAAGCTCCTCTTTACATTCCTTTAGAACCCTTGCGTACAGTTCATCAGGGTCTGGGAATTTGTTAGGATTTAATTTATCTATTTGCCTAAGGACCATGTCACTTGTGACACTAATCTTGTATAGTTTATTATTATTATATTGCATGTGTGTCTACTTTTCTATCGTGTCGGTTATGTTAATATCTTATTAATATAGCAAAGCATAATATAACAACCCTCTCTACCAAGAAAAAAAAATATAAAAGAAGGTAGGAAGCTTGGTGGCCAAGTTGTATCATCAGGAGGTAAAGTTTGTTGAGTCACCAGGTCAAGTCTTCCTGGAATACTTCTAACTTACATTTTTACTGTATTTTTATTGTCATTCAATCGTAGAATTAACGAGGGGAAAAATGTGAGTGGTGCATTGAGGAGTCTGTGGAGACTAACAACATTATCCATGGAAGCAAAGATGGGAATGTATGAGAGTATAGTTATACCGATGTTCTTATATGGGTGTGAAGCCTGAGCGGTGAATGTTGCAGCAAGAAGACTGGAGACAGTGTGAAGCATAAGTGGTGAATGTTGCAGCAAGAAGACTGGAGACAGTGTGAAGCATAAGTGGTGAATGTTGCAGCAAGAAGACTGGAGACAGTGTGAAGCATGAGTGGTGAATGTTGCAGCAAGAAGACTGGAGACAGTGTGAAGCATGAGTGGTGAATGTTGCTGCAAGAAGACTGGAGACAGTGTGAAGCATGAGTGGTGAATGTTGCAGCAAGAAGACTGGAGACAGTGTGAAGCCTGAGTGGTGAATGTTGCAGCAAGAAGACTGGAGACAGTGTGAAGCATGAGTGGTGAATGTTGCAGCAAGAAGACTGGAGACAGTGTGAAGCATGAGTGGTGAATGTTGCAGCAAGAAGACTGGAGACAGTGTGAAGCCTGAGTGGTGAATGTTGCAGCAAGAAGACTGGAGACAGTGTGAAGCCTGAGCGGTGAATGTTGCAGCAAGAAGACTGGAGACAGTGTGAAGCATAAGTGGTGAATGTTGCAGCAAGAAGACTGGAGACAGTGTGAAGCATAAGTGGTGAATGTTGCAGCAAGAAGACTGGAGACAGTGTGAAGCATGAGTGGTGAATGTTGCTGCAAGAAGACTGGAGACAGTGTGAAGCCTGAGTGGTGAATGTTGCAGCAAGAAGACTGGAGACAGTGTGAAGCCTGAGTGGTGAATGTTGCAGCAAGAAGACTGGAGACAGTGTGAAGCCTGAGTGGTGAATGTTGCAGCAAGAAGACTGGAGACAGTGTGAAGCATGAGTGGTGAATGTTGCAGCAAGAAGACTGGAGACAGTGTGAAGCATGAGTGGTGAATGTTGCAGCAAGAAGACTGGAGACAGTGTGAAGCATGAGTGGTGAATGTTGCAGCAAGAAGACTGGAGACAGTGTGAAGCCTGAGTGGTGAATGTTGCAGCAAGAAGACTGGAGACAGTGTGAAGCCTGAGTGGTGAATGTTGCAGCAAGAAGACTGGAGACAGTGTGAAGCATGAGTGGTGAATGTTGCAGCAAGAAGACTGGAGACAGTGTGAAGCATGAGTGGTGAATGTTGCAGCAAGAAGACTGGAGACAGTGTGAAGCATGAGTGGTGAATGTTGCAGCAAGAAGACTGGAGACAGTGTGAAGCCTGAGTGGTGAATGTTGCAGCAAGAAGACTGGAGACAGTGTGAAGCATGAGTGGTGAATGTTGCAGCAAGAAGACTGGAGACAGTGTGAAGCATGAGTGGTGAATGTTGCAGCAAGAAGACTGGAGACAGTGTGAAGCATGAGTGGTGAATGTTGCAGCAAGAAGACTGGAGACAGTGTGAAGCCTGAGTGGTGAATGTTGCAGCAAGAAGACTGGAGACAGTGTGAAGCCTGAGTGGTGAATGTTGCAGCAAGAAGACTGGAGACAGTGTGAAGCATGAGTGGTGAATGTTGCAGCAAGAAGACTGGAGACAGTGTGAAGCATGAGTGGTGAATGTTGCAGCAAGAAGACTGGAGACAGTGTGAAGCATGAGTGGTGAATGTTGCAGCAAGAAGACTGGAGACAGTGTGAAGCATGAGTGGTGAATGTTGCAGCAAGAAGACTGGAGACAGTGTGAAGCATGAGTGGTGAATGTTGCAGCAAGAAGACTGGAGACAGTGTGAAGCATGAGTGGTGAATGTTGCAGCAAGAAGACTGGAGACAGTGTGAAGCCTGAGTGGTGAATGTTGCAGCAAGAAGACTGGAGACAGTGTGAAGCATGAGTGGTGAATGTTGCAGCAAGAAGACTGGAGACAGTGTGAAGCCTGAGTGGTGAATGTTGCAGCAAGAAGACTGGAGACAGTGTGAAGCATGAGTGGTGAATGTTGCAGCAAGAAGACTGGAGACAGTGTGAAGCATGAGTGGTGAATGTTGCAGCAAGAAGACTGGAGACAGTGTGAAGCTGAAGCCTGAGCGGTGAATGTTGCAGCAAGAAGACTGGAGACAGTGGAGATGTAATGTCTAAGGTCAATGTAGAGAATCCGTAGTATGGAAATTAGGAGGAGGTGCGGGATTACCAAAACATGTAGAGAGGATGGAACGAAGTAGAATGGCTTCGAGAGAGTATAAATCTATAGTGGAGGGGTGGCGAGGTCGGGGTCGGCCTAGGAGGAGTTGGAGGCAGGGGATAAAGGAGGTTTTGTGAGTGAGATGCTTGGACTTCTAGCAAGCATACATGTATGTTGAGTGTGAGCAAGGTAACATTTATGAAGGGATTCAGGGAAACCGGCAGACCGGACTTGAGTCCTGGAGATGTAAAGTACAGAGCCAACACTCTGAAGGAGGGGTGTTAGTGTTGCAATTTCATAACTGTGGTGTGAGTGCGCCTCTGGCAAGACAGTGATGGAGTGATTGATGAAAGTTTTTCTCTCTCGGGTCATCCTGCCTTGGTGGGTCACCCTGCCTTGGTGGGTCACCCTGCCTTGGTGGGTCACCCTGCCTTGGTGGGTCACCCTGCCTTGGTGGGTCACCCTGCCTTGGTGGGTCACCCTGCCTTGGTGGGTCACCCTGCCTTGGTGGGTCACCCTGCCTTGGTGGGTCACCCTGCCTTGGTGGGTCACCCTGCCTTGGTGGGTCACCCTGCCTTGGTGGGTCACCCTGCCTTGGTGGGTCACCCTGCCTTGGTGGGTCACCCTGCCTTGGTGGGTCACCCTGCCTTGGTGGGTCACCCTGCCTTGGTGGGTCACCCTGCCTTGGTGGGTCACCCTGCCTTGGTGGGTCACCCTGCCTTGGTGGGTCACCCTGCCTTGGTGGGTCACCCTGCCTTGGTGGGTCACCCTGCCTTGGTGGGTCACCCTGCCTTGGTGGGTCACCCTGCCTTGGTGGGTCACCCTGCCTTGGTGGGTCACCCTGCCTTGGTGGGTCACCCTGCCTTGGTGGGTCACCCTGCCTTGGTGGGTCACCCTGCCTTGGTGGGTCACCCTGCCTTGGTGGGTCACCCTGCCTTGGTGGGTCACCCTGCCTTGGTGGGTCACCCTGCCTTGGTGGGTCACACTGCCTTGGTGGGGAACCGACGATGTGTTAATAAAAAAATAAAAAACAATAATAATAATTATAATAATAATCTGACATTACTACAAGTACATGATACAATTATTACAGACCAGCTGACAGACATTGTTGACGGGATCCAGCCAGCTGAACAAGCGATAACAATAACTACTTACTACTAGGTGAACAAGTGATAACAACTACTTACTACTAGGTGAACAAGTGATAATTACTTACTACTAGGTGAACAAGTGATAACAATAACTACTTACTACTAGGTGAACAAGTGATAACAACTACTTACTACTAGGTGAACAAGTGATAACAATAACTAGGTGATCAAGAGATAATAATTACTTACTACTAGGTGAACAAATGATAACAATAACTACTTACTACTAGGTGAACAAGTGATAACAATAACTAGGGGAACAAGTGATAACAATAACTACTTATTACTAGGTGAACAAGTGATAACAATAATTTCTAACTACTAGGTGAACAAGTGATAACAATAACTATTTAACACTAGGTGAACAAGTGATAACAATAACTACTCACTACTAGGTAAACATGTGATAACAATAACTACTCACTACTAGGTAAACATGTGATAACAATAACTACTCACTGCTAGGTGAACAAGTGATAACAATAACTACTTAACACTAGGTGAACAAGTGTTACTGTTCTGTACTGGTCATCTCTGTTACCGTATTGGTCTTCTCTGTTACTATGCTGGTCTTCTCTGTTACTGTACTGTACCCGTTCTTCTGTGTTACTGTACTGGTCTTCTGTAGTAGTGTACCCGTTCTTCTGTGTTACTGTACTGGTCTTCTGTAGTAGTGTACCCGTTCTTCTGTGTTACTGTACTGGTCTTCTGTAGTAGTGTACCCGTTCTTCTGTGTTACTGTACTGGTCTTCTGTAGTAGTGTACCCGTACTGTACTGGTCTTCTGTAGTAGTGTACCCGTTCTTCTGTGTTACTGTACTGGTCTTCTGTAGTAGTGTACCCGTTCTTCTGTGTTACTGTACTGGTCTTCTGTAGTAGTGTGCCCGTTCTTCTGTGTTACTGGTCTTCTGTAGTAGTGTACTGGTCTTCTGTAGTACTTCTTCTGTGTTACTGTACTGGTCTTCTGTAGTAGTGTACCCGTTCTTTTGTGTTACTAGTAGTGTACTCGTTCTTCTGTGTTACTGTACTGGTCTTCTGTAGTAGTGTACCCGTTCTTCTGTGTTACTGTACTGGTCTTCTGTAGTAGTGTACCCGTTCTTCTGTGTTACTGTACTGGTCTTCTGTAGTAGTGTACCCGTTCTTCTGTGTTACTGTACTGGTCTTCTGTAGTAGTGTACCCGTTCTTCTGTGTTACTGTACTGGTCTTCTGTAGTAGTGTACCCGTTCTTCTGTGTTACTGTACTGGTCTTCTGTAGTAGTGTACCCGTTCTTCTGTGTTACTGTACTGGTCTTCTGTACCCGTTCTTCTGTGTTACTGTACTGGTCTTCTGTAGTAGTGTACCCGTTCTTCTGTGTTACTGTACTGGTCTTCTGTAGTAGTGTACCCGTTCTTCTGTGTTACTGTACTGGTCTTCTGTAGTAGTGTACCCGTTCTTCTGTGTTACTGTACTGGTCTTCTGTAGTAGTGTACCCGTTCTTCTGTGTTACTGTACTGGTCTTCTGTAGTAGTGTACCCGTTCTTCTGTGTTACTGTACTGGTCTTCTGTAGTAGTGTACTCGTTCTTCTGTGTTACTGTACTGGTCTTCTCTGTTACTGTGAACAAGTGATAACAATAACTATTTAACACTAGGTGAACAAGTGATAACAATAACTACTCACTACTAGGTGAACAAGTGATAACAATAACTACTTACTACTAGGTGAACAAGTGATAACAATAACTACTCACTACTAGGTGAACAAGTGATAACAATAACTACTCACTACTAGGTGAACAAGTGATAACAATAACTACTCACTACTAGGTGAACAAGTGATAACAATAACTACTCACTACTAGGTGAACAAGTGATAACAATAACTACTCACTACTAGGTGAACAAGTGATAGAAATAACTACTTACTACTAGGTGAACAATAACTACTTACTACTAGGTGAACAAGTGATAACAATAACTACTCACTATTAGGTGAACAAGTGATAACAATAACTACTCACTACTAGGTGAACATGGTAAACAAGTGATAACAATAACTACTCACTACTAGGTGAACAAGTGATAACAATAACTACTTACTACTAGGTGAACAAGTGATAACAATAACTACTTACTACTAGGTGAACAAGTGATAGCAATAACTACTTACTACTAGGTGAACAGGAGCAACAAGTGTCAGGAAACCTGCCGGGATTGATCCAGGTGAAACACTGAGCATATTACCACTGTCAGCCACTGAGTTACCAGACCTTGCAAAGTGGAGGCAAGTAGTTCGTCTTTAAGGTCCACTTACTGTGTTTTTGATGGTTTCCCCAGGTTCATGTGTCCCCTCAGATATTCTCCCTTCTTCACTTCCTATCCTACACTCAGTAATCTTGCAACTAAGTCTTCCCCAGGTTCATGTGTCCAGGAGTCCATCTGTGTCCCCTCAGATATTCTCCCTTCTTCACTTTCTATCCTACTCTTCCTATTCTAAACTTCCTATCCTACACTTCCCATCCTACACTAAGTCTTCCCCAGGTTCATGTGTCCAGGAGTCTATCTGTGTCCCCTAAGACATTCTCCCTTCCTCACTTCCCATCCTACACTTCCTATCCTAAATTTCCTATCCTACACTTCCTATCCTAAATTTCCTATCCTACACTTCCTATCCTAAATTTCCTATCCTACACTTCCCATCCTACACTAAGTCTTCCCCAGGTTCATGTGTCCAGGAGTCTATCTGTGTCCCCTCAGATATTCTTCCTTCCTCACTTCCCATCCTACACTTCCTATCCAACACTTCCCATCCTACACTTCCTATCCTAAATTTCCTATCCTACACTTCCCCCATCCTACACTTCCCATTCCTATCCTATGTGTCCAGGAGTCTTCCTATTCTCCCTTCCTCACTTCCCATCCTACTCTTCCTATCACACTTCCCATCCTACACTAAGTCTTCCCCAGGTTCATGTGTCCAGGAGTCTATCTGTGTCCCCTCAGACATTCTCCCTTCCTCACTTCCCATCCTACACTTCCTATCCAACACTTCCCATCCTACACTAAGTCTTCCCCAGGTTCATGTGTCCAGGAGTCTATCTGTGTCCCCTCAGACATTCTCCCTTCCTCACTTCCCATCCTACACTTCCTATCCAACACTTCCCATCCTACACTAAGTCTTCCCCAGGTTCATGTGTCCAGGAGTCTATCTGTGTCCCCTCAGACATTCTCCCTTCCTCACTTTCCATCCTACACTTCCTATCCAACACTTCCCATCCTACACTAAGTCTTCCCCAGGTTCATGTGTCCAGGAGTCCATCTGTGTCCCCTCAGATATTCTCCCTTCCCCACTTCCTATCCTACACTTCCTATCCTACACTTCCCATCCTACATTTCCCATCCTACACTTCCTATCATACACTTCCCATCCTACACTTCCTACCCTACACTTCCTATCCGAACTTTTGCATCTAAGCCTTCCCCGGGAATTCATCCGTGGGCCCCCGGATGTCTTCCCTTGAAGTCTGGTGATGCCTCACCTAGTCCTACCCCCGGTCCGTGGTCAGCAAGTCCCACCCCAGGCCCGTGGTTCCAGGTATACACCCGTCACCACTTCCCTGAGGTCAGCAAGTCCCACCGCAGGTCCGTGGATCCAGGTATACACCCTTCACCACTTCCCTGAGGTCACCAAGTCCCACCCCAGGTCAGTGGATCCAGGTATTCACCCTTCACCACTTCCCTGAGGTCAGCAAGTCCCACCCCAGGTTCATGGTGGTATCCAGGTATTCACCCTGTCACCACTTCCCTGAGGTCAGCAGTCCCACCCCAGGTCCGTGGATCCAGGTATTCACCCTTCACCACTTCCCTGAGGTCAGCAGTCCCACCCCAGGTCCGTGGATCCAGGTATTCACCCTTCACAGTCCCACCCCAGGTCACACCCTTCCCCACTGACCGGAGGTCAGCAAGTCCCACCCCAGGTCCGTGGTTCCAGGTATTCACCCGTCACCACTTCCCTGAGGTCAGCAAGTCCCACCCCAGGTCCGTGGTTCCAGGTATTCACCTGTCACCACTTCCCTGAGGTCAGCAAGTCCCACCCCAGGTCCGTGGTTCCAGGTATTCACCAGTCACCACTTGAGGTCCCTGAGGTCAGCACCACTTCCCTGTCCCACCCCAGGTCCGTGGATCCAGGTATTCACCCTTCACCACTTCCCTGAGGTCAGCAATTCCCACCCCAGGTCCGTGGTTCCAGGTATTCACCCGTCACCACTTCCTGAGGTCAGCAAGTCCCACCCCAGGTCCGTGGTTCCAGGTATTCACCCTTCACCACTTCCCTGTATTCACCGTGGATCCAGGTATTCACCCTTCACCACTTCCCTGAGGTCACCACTTCCCTGAGGTCAGCAGTCCCACCCCAGGTCCGTGGATCCAGGTATTCACCCTTCACCACTTCTCTGAGGTCAGCAGTCCCACCCCAGGTCCGTGGATCCAGGTATTCACCCTTCACCACTTCCCTGAGGTCAGCAGTCCCACCCCGGGTCCGTGGTTCCAGGTATTCACCCTTCACCACTTCCCTGAGGTCAGCAGTCCCACCCAAGTGCCCAGGTATTCACCCTTCAGAGGTCAGCGTGGTCCGTCCAGGTAATCACCCTTCACCACTTCCCTGAGGTCAGCAGTCCCACCCCAGGTCCGTGGTTCCAGGTATTCACCCTTCACCACTTCCCTGAGGTCAGCAGTCCCACCCCAGGTCCGTGGATCCAGGTATTCACCCTTCACCACTTCCCTGAGGTCAGCAGTCCCACCCCAGGTCCGTGGATCCAGGTATTCACCCTTCACCACTTCCCTGAGGTCAGCAGTCCAGGTATTCACCCTTCACCACTTCCCTGAGGTCAGCAGTCCCACCCCAGGTCCGTGGATCCAGGTATTCACCCTTCACCACTTCCCTGAGGTCAGCAGTCCCACCCCAGATCCGTGGATCCAGGTATTCACCCTTCACCACTTCCCTGAGGTCAGCAGTCCCACCCCAGATCCGTGGATCCAGGTATTCACCCTTCACCACTTCCCTGAGGTCAGCATCCAGTCCCACCACCGCAGGTCCGTGGATCCAGGTATTCACCCTTCACCACTTCCCTGAGGTCAGCAGTTTCAGCCAGCCTTGAAGCACTGTCCATATATGATATTACTACACAAGTGTATTAATATCAGTATACGAAGGTAGATGTTATTACAGAGGAGGACACGCAGATAATCTGCGCTCTGTAATAACATCCTCCTGGACAGACTCGAACGTCGACTACCTGAGACATGAGAGATCTCTATCACAGTTCGTCCACCAAGAACTGGCCACTAGTGAAAATCTGGAACATATATTTATATTTAATATTTTACTTATGTTAATTATTAGCTTGATTAATTATTTAGTTGTGTAAGTACATTTATGAACGTATTTAGGTGCGTAGATTAGTGTTGTTGTGTGAACGTTAGCGGCGCGTGACGCGTCAAGCGCTGAATTATACGGAAAATACGAAAAGAATTGAAAAATGAGTTAATGTTACCGAGAAAGAGCTCAAGAATCTGGTAATATTTTGGTGTATGTCTCGTCTCTGTACGATAATTCTCTAAAAAAGTTACCGTAATTATAATAAATGAGGTAAATGCGTAATTGTTGTGACGTATACCATAACAGTAATACATTTGTTGTTATTTTTAGACATTTCTCGTCATTTTTTGTTCATATTTTAGTGTCAAATGCTACAAAATACAAATTGGTAACTCTGTGAGTGGCTGCAGTTTGAGCTGCTTCAACCACACGAGTCTCAGTGCTGACTAACAGTCGGCAGAAGGTGGAGGTATGTTGCTTTGAGTGACCGCAGCAGACCCTAGTGACTCGTAATTTTGCCATATATTGTGCAAATTTCATACAAAATGCGTCGCCCGAAGAAACAGTTTTCGCATACGATCAACCGGAAGCGATTAGAAATGATGAAAAAAAGCTAAAGAAATGAAGGCAGTAGCAGGTAGAACATGACTCGTGGCTGCCATCACAACACTTACCAAGACCAACACATTGTTTACTGCTGGGGAAATAACTGATGTTTCTGAAACCCAGTCAGTTGTTGAACAAGTAAAGCAAAGTGTAAGATGACCTGTGTAGCCAGCACCTCGATGGCCACCCCAGATGCTGGCAGCATCACCGTGGCCACCCCAGATGCTGGCAGCATCACCGTGGCCACCCCAGATGCCGGCAGCATCACCGTGGCCACCCCAGATGCTGGCAGCATGCCACCCCAGATGCTGGCAGCATCACCGTGCTGGCAGCATCACCCCAGATGCTGGCAGCAGTGGCCACCCCAGATGCATGCTGGCAGCATCACCGTGGCCACCCCAGGCCACCCCAGATGCTGGCAGCATCACCGTGGCCACCCCAGATGCAGCCGTGGCCAAGATGCTTGGATCCCCAGATGCTGGCAGCATCACCGTGGCCACCCACAGATGCTGGCAGCATCCACCCCATCACGTGGCCATCCCCAGATGCTGGCAGCATCACCGTGGCCACCCCAGATGCTGGCAGCATCACCGTGGCCACCCCAGATGCTGGCAGCATCACCGTGGCCACCCCAGATGCTGGCAGCATCACCGTGGCCACCCCAGATGCTGGCAGCATCACCGTGGCCCCCCCAGATGCTGGCAGCATCACCGTGGCCACCCCAGATGCTGGCAGCATCACCGTGGCCACCCCAGATGCTGGCAGCATCACCGTGGCCACCCCAGATGCTGGCAGCATCACCGTGGCCACCCCAGATGCTGGCAGCATCACCGTGGCCACCCCAGATGCTGGCAGCATCACCGTGGCCACCCCAGATGCTGGCAGCATCACCGTGGCCACCCCAGATGCTGGCAGCATCACCGTGGCCACCCCAAGGAAGGTTCCTTGATGTTGGTGAGGGGCTCTTGATTTAGGAAATTGGATCAGTTCCCCGAATTAAGCCTGAATGCCTTCCACATCCCCCCCACGCGCTGTATAATCCTCCGGGTTTAGCGCTTCCCCTTGATTATAATTGGCCACCCTAGATGCTGGCAGCATCAGCATGGCCACCCCAGATGCTGGCAGCATCACCGTGGCACCGTGGCCACCCCAGATGCTGGCAGCATCACCGTGGCCACCCCAGATGCTGGCAGCATCACCGTGGCCACCCCAGATGGCAGCATCCCACCCCAGATGCAGCATCACCCCACCCCAGATGCTGGCAGCATCAGCATGGCCACCCCAGATGCTGGCAGCAGCACCGTGACCATGGCAGACCTGGCCAGAGAGGAATGAAGCGTAAACTAGGTGACTCATCTGTGGCCACCACCACCACCATTGTGGCCACAGTGACCACGCCTTCACCCATATATACATCTGTCTTGACCACACCTGTGGTTACATATGTGACAACCTCGCCACAAATAACCATATTTTCTGCGACCACCCCAGACGTGGCCACTCTAGACATGGCCACCCCAGATGTGGCCACCACTGTCCCCAGCTCAGCTGTCACCATCTCAGCTGACCACAGTTCAGCTGACCCCGTCTCAGCCGTCACCAGCTCAGCTAACCCCAGCACATCTACTGTCTACAGCTGGAGACGGTGAAATATTTGTTGAAAGTGCTAGTGTACATGATATATCAAGTGCTACAAGGTGAGTGTCCTTATTGCAGCAATTAAATCCTGTTATAGAAGAAAAGCATATGATATTGATGGAACGTTGTAATTTTGAGGTTATTATGAAGTGTGTGTTTTGTTAAGAATGTTTTAGTAATAAAGTCACTTTTATATTTGATCACCATCACCTAGAGACACTTGTTAGTACAAACTGTACTGAGTGTAAGTATGTAGTGTTGGAAAAACCCAGTTGGTACGAGACACTGAATGCTGCAACTGGTAGGATGGTATATGCTGAAATGCTTGCACATTATTTGATAGTCAACTACCAATTTGGTCACAGCATCAATTGTGGCACCAATGCCATAATTTGAATGATGGTCCCTTGTGTGTCAAGTTCCATCATATGTAACATCAATATCAAGAACTCCACTTTGGTCAGGTACACTGCCTACTTTGGCGTATTCCTGTGTAACAATTATTGCCACGTCCAACTTCGCACTTTTTTATGTTTATTTATTGGACGATTTTGATGTAACTTTTATTTAATATACTATGACATGCCTAGAGTCTGTGATAAAAATTCCAATGAAATCGTACGAAGGCAAAAAAAAAAAAAAGTCCAACCGTCCCATAGTGTTCCCTGCATGATAACTATAATTAACTGTTATCAGTTACTTTTTTCCCCTCGTCATGGTACACAATGGTTCACCAGCACACTCTTCCCTCGTCATGGTACACAAAGGTTCACCAGCACACTCTTCCCTCGTCGTGGTACACAAGGTTCACAAGTACACTCTTCCCTCGTCATGGTACACAGAGGTTCACAAGTACACTCTTCCTTCGTCATGGTACACAAAGGTTCACAAGCACACTCTTCCCTAGTCATGGTACACAAAGGTTCACCAGAAATCACTCCCTACGAAAGTAAAAGACTGGGCAGGCGATGCAAAATGCCCCCAATAAAAAGTAGGGGCGCCATTGGTACACTAAGGGAAAACACCATAAGTGTCCGGGGCCCAAAACTGTTCAACAGCCTCCCATCAAGCATTAGGGGAATTGCCAATAAACCCCTGGCTGCCTTCAAGAGAGAGCTGGACAGATACCTAAAGTCAGTGCCGGATCAGCCGGGCTGTGGCTCGTACGTTGGACTGCGTGCGGCCAGCAGTAACAGCCTGGTTGATCAGGCCCTGATCCATCGGGAGGCCTGGTCATGGACCGGACCGCGGGGGCGTTGATCCCCGGAATAACCTCCAGGTAACCTCCAGGTAGCACACTTTTCCCTCATCATGGTACACAGAGGTTCACAAGCACACTCTTCCCTCGTCATGGTACACAAAGGTTCACCAGCACACTCTTCCCTCGTCATGGTACACAAAGGTTCACAAGCACACTCTTCCCTCGTCATGGTACACAAAGGTTCACCAGCACACTCTTCCCTCGTCATGGTACACAGGTTCACCAGCACACTCTTTCCTCGTCATGGTACACAGAGGTTCACCAGCACACTCTTCCCTCGTCATGGTACACAAAGGTTCACCAGCACACTCTTCCCTCGTCATGGTACACAGAGGTTCACAAGCACACTCTTCCCTCGTCATGGTACACAGAGGTTCACCAGCACACTCTTCCCTCGTCATGGTACACAGAGGTTCACAAGCACACTCTTCCCTCGTCATGGTACACAGAGGTTCACCAGCACACTCTTTCCTCGTCATGGTACACAGAGGTTCACAAGCACACTCTTCCCTCGTCATGGTACACAGAGGTTCACAAGCACACTCTTCCCTCGTCATGGTACACAGAGGTTCACAAGCACACTCTTCCCTCGTCATGGTACACAGAGGTTCACAAGCACACACTTCCCGTCGTTCACAAGCACACTCTTCCCTCGTCATGGTACACAGAGGTTCACAAGCACACTCTTTCCTCGTCATGGTACACAGAGGTTCACAAACACACTCTTCCATACGCTCAATTCTGTATTTCCACATATACATCTTACACACACTGAACGAAACAGACGCACGAACAAAGCAACACATACACATGTACATAACGTGTACAAACACAGACACTCCTTCAGCAGACACTGACGGGTCACCACACACCATCAGCAGACAGTGAGAGGTCACCACACACCTTCAGCAGACACTGACGGGTCACCACACACCTTCAGCAGAGGGTGACGGGTCATCACACACCTTCAGCAGACACTGACGGTTCACCACACACATTCAGCAGACACTGACGGGTCACCACACACCTTCAGCAGACAGTGACGGGTCACCCCACACCTTCAGCAGAAAGTGACGTGTCACCACACACCTTCAGCAGACAGTGACGGGTCACCACACACCTTCATCAAACAGTGACGGGTCACCACACACCTTCAACCACACACCTTCATATATATATAATATACAATTGCATACATCTTAAAGTACGTTCTTGTATGTATACATGCATACATTTGCCAGTGATTCCATCTGTGACCTTCAAACTCATTTACGAAACACGAGAAACAGAGATTATTATAATTTTTCTACAGTTTTTATGGAGGAGATTTAGTGATTCGCATTTGACACTCATCAATGCACAATAATATGTACGTTCATACACAATATGTGACGCTCATACATAATATTTGACAGTCATCAATACACAATAACATGTACACTCACACACAATTTGATAAATTAGACACATGTGCAACTCTTGGGTATCTTTATTGAGGAAACGTTTCGCCACACTGTGGCTTCATCAGTCCATACAAAGGAGAAACTTGGAGAACAGGAGGAGAATGAGGTAATCAGTCCCTCAGCCTTGAGTCGATGTGGTCAGTCCATCAATCTTGAATAGATTGATGGACTGACCACATCGACTCAAGGCTGAGGGACTGATTACCTCATTCTCCTCCTGTTCTCCAAGTTTCTCCTTTGTATGGACTGATGAAGCCACAGTGTGGCGAAACGTTTCCTCAATAAAGATACCCAAGAGTTGCACATGTGTCTAATTTATCAACGTGTCGGTTCTGTGAACCATTCATCTACACACACAATTTGCGACGCTCATAAGCAATATGTGACACTCATACACATTACGTGAACCATACATTCATTCTTACAAAATAGCATGTACACATGACAATCATCAACATACAATAACATGACACCTATTCACAATAACACGTAAGAATATGTACATAAGAATATGTACACAGGACACAGTCCTGCATTAGTGTCACAAACGTGTTCCGCCGGTGATCCAGTTCCCAGGCTCCTGGACAGGTCACTCATGAAGCGTCACATCACTGGTGATCCAGCTGTCAATCTCCTGGACAGGTCACTCATGAAGCGTCACATCACTGGTGATCCAGCTGCCAGGCTCCTGGACAGGTCACTCATGAAGTGTCACATCACTGGTGATCCAGCTGTCAATCTCCTGGACAGGTCACTCATGAAGTCACTCCCAGGCTCCTGGAAGGTCAATCATGAAGTGTCACATCACTGGTGATCCAGCTGCCAGGCTCCTGGACAGGTCACTCATGGTGTCATCACTGGTGAGCTGTCAGGCTCCTGGACAGGTCACTCATGAAGTGTCACATCACTGGACAGGAAGTCACTCACAGGTCACTCATGAAGTGTCACATCACTGGACAGGTCACTGGACAGGTCATGAAGTGTCGCATCACTGGACAGGTCACTCATGAAGTGTCACATCACTGGACAGGTCACTCATGAAGTGTCACATCACTGGACAGGTCACTCATGAAGTGTCACATCACTGGACAAGTCATACCCCTCAAGGAAGGTTCCTTGATGTTGGTGAGGGGCTCTTGATTTAGGGAATTGGATCTGTGCTCCAGTTCCCCAAATTAAGCCTGAATGCCTTCCACATCCCCCCCCCAGGCGCTGTATAATCCTCCGGGTTTAGCGCTTCCCCTTTGATAATAATAATAATAATAATAATAATAATGGACAAGTCATAATAAAAAAATGCTTTCTACGTAGGTGGAATGTGTCCATCTACTTATTGTTTTAGCAGCACAACTCACTTGGTGCTTGGTAGACAAAGTTGTAGTGGGTGATCTTGTGAGTGACGACAACGTTACCTTCTTGGAGTTTGAAGATGTTGCTACCCAGGTCAGTCTCAAGTTGAGGATTGACTGCAAAGTGGGACAAAGCATCTGTGACTTCGAGGAAGAACTTTCACGCTCCCCATGCTGAAGTCTTACTGTATCCGCCTTAGAAAAAGATATCAGAGGAAACGTTTCGCCAGCCAATATATGTTCATTCCAGTAAAGAGATGTTACTACAATAAAGATACCCATGTGTTGCACAAAAGTCTCATTCATCCACTTTTTGCTTCTCTAAACCATTTATCAACAATAGTATCATAGTTTTTGAAGTTGTGGAAAACACGCAGAATCAGTGCTGCTCTTTTCTTAGTCTACGGGAGATGGTATTGACATGCATTTATATAAAATTGTTTCCAGTATGAAGGCCACCTCCCCATATACTTGCAGCTGGACCTACAAGGATCACAGCAACGTATGTACAAATTAGGCGAGCTGACATGCCACACAAAAGCCCATCTTGCACGTTAATAAGAATTATGATGATGACAACCTTCTTTTCAGGTGGGAAGACCATGTTGGCAGTCTTGCTGGAAGACCATGTTGGCAGTCTTGCTGGAAGACCATGTTGGCAGTCTTGCTGGAAGACCATGTTGGCAGTCTTGCTGGAAGACCATGTTGGCAGTCTTGCTGGAAGACCATGTTGGCAGTCTTGCTGGAAGACCATGTTGGCAGTCTTGCTGGAAGACCATGTTGGCAGTCTTGCTGGAAGACCATGTTGGCAGTCTTGCTGGAAGACCATGTTGGCAGTCTTGCTGGAAGACCATGTTGGCAGTCTTGCTGGAAGACCATGTTGGCAGTCTTGCTGGAAGACTGCTGGAAGAGTTGGCAGTCTTGCTGGATGTTGGCGTCTTGCTGGAAAGAGTCTTGCTGGAAGACCATGTTGGCAGTCTTGCTTTTGGAGAGGAATCTTGTTGTTTGGATATTTCTGCTGCTGTTTTCAGAGATTTGTTCTGGCCATCTACCTCTTTGTTAATGCTTTCGCCAATTATTCTGGTAGAGTTCACCAGTTGTTTAGTGATGTGTGGAAGGAAGATTCATCTGAATATGAGTGTTTGTGATTTCAAAATAGAATGATAGAAGGCGTAGGGCAGCCGTGCCACCTAAGGTATTAATATCAAATGAACATGGGAGATCTGTTGAAGAATTGAGACACTTATACAACACATGGGAATCTTTATTGAAGAAACGTTTCGCCACACAGTGGCTTCATCAGCCCAATACAAAGTAGAATTGGGTAAGGAGAGGAGAAGTTTGAGGTAATCAGTCTCTCAACCTGGAATCGATGTGTTCAGTCCATCACTCTTGTAGGAAGTGACGGTTGAGGGACTGATTACCTTAAACTTCTCCTCTCCTTACCCAATTCTACTTTGTATTGGACTGATGAAGCCACTGTGTGGCGAAACGTTTCTTCAATAAAGATTCCCATGTGTTATATAAGTGTCTCAATTCTTCAACTTGTCGGTTTTCAAAACCATTCATCACATGGGAGATCTGATGGCATAATTTCGTTATGTATCTTCTTCTGGCAGCTTAACACATCAGTTATCCCAGACATAATTTTCCTGTCAGGTATTCTCATGCTTGATGACCTTTCCAAATTCTGTTTTTATGTTTTTCTTTTCAATCTGGAGATGTCAGCATATGTGTTGTGTATAAAGATCTCACCATCAGTCATTCTGCGGTTAACGTCACTCACATCATATTTCTTCCCCATTCTAATGTTCAGTCTGAACAACAACTGAACGTCTTGACCATGTCTGCAGCACTCAGGTACTGTCACCTGATTCACTGTTTGGGTAGTTTGTTTAAAGGTCAGGTATACAAGTGTACCCGATAAAGCAGCACCTGAGTGAGTGTATATGTCGTTCATAATAATCCGAATTAAGCTCTGCCCTAAATAATTAACTTCTCCAAAATGTTCTTTTACGGATTAATCTGTTCCTCAGTATTCTTTATTGAAAATGATGGAAAAACAAATTCAATTTGGCATCAAGCCTAACTTAAGAGGCCTCACCTCACCTCACCTCACCTCACCTCACCTCACCTACCTCACCTCACCTCACCTCACCTCACCTCACCTCACCTCACCTCACCTACCTCACCTCACCTCACCTCACCTCACCTCACCTCACCTCACCTCACCTCTCCTCACCTCACCTCACCTCACCTCACCTCACCTCACCTCACCTAACCTACCTCACCTCACCTCACCTTACCTCACCTACCTCACCTCACCTCACCTCACCTTACTTCACCTCACCTCACCTACCTCACCTCACCTCACCTCACCTCACCTACCTCACCTCACCTCACCTCACCTCACCTCACCTCACCTCACCTCACCTCACCTCACCTCACCTCACCTCACCTCACCTCACCTCACCTCACCTCACCTCACCTCACCTCACCTCACCTCACCTCACCTATCCTCACCTCACCTCACCTCACCTCACCTCACCTCACCTCACCTCACCTCACCTCACCTCACCTCACCTCACCTCACCTCACCTCACCTCACCTCTCCTCACCTCACCTCACCTCACCTCACCTCACCTCACCTCACCTCACCTTACCTCTCCTCACCTCACCTCACCTCACCTCACCTCACCTCACCTCACCTCACCTCACCTCACCTCACCTCACCTCACCTCTCCTCACCTCACCTCACCTCACCTCACCTCACCTCACCTCACCTCACCTCACCTCACTCACCTCACCTCACCTCCTCACCTCACCTACCTCACCTCACCTACCTCACCTCACCTCACCTCACCTCACCTCACCTCACCTACCTCACCTCACCTCACCTCACCTCACCTCACCTCACCTCACCTCTCCTCACCTCACCTCACCTCACCTCACCTCACCTCACCTCACCTCACCTCACCTCACCTCACCTCACCTCACCTCACCTCACCTCACCTCACCTCACCTCACCTCCCCTCACCTCACCTCACCTCACCTCACCTCACCTCACCTCTCCTCACCTCACCTCACCTCACCTCACATCTCCTCACCTATCCTCACCTCACCTTACCTCACCTCACCTCACCTCACCTCACCTCTCCTCACCTCACCTCACCTCACCTCACCTCACCTCACCTCACCTCACCTCACCTCACCTCACCTCACCTCACCTCACCTCACCTCACCACACCTCACCTCACCTCCTCACCTCACCTCCTCACCTCACCTCACCTCCTCACCTACCTCACCTACCTCACCTCACCTCACCTCACCTCACCTCACCTCACCTCCTCACCTCACCTACCTCACCTCACCTCCTCACCTCACCTACCTACCTCACCTCACCTCACCTCCTCCTCACCTCACCTCACCTACCTCACCTCACCTACCTCACCTCACCTACCTCACCTCACCTCACCTCCCCTACCTCACCTCACCTCACCTCACCTCACCTCACCTACCTCACCTCACCTACCTCACCTACCTCACCTCACCTCACCTACCTCACCTCACCTCACCTCACCTACCTCACCTCACCTCACCTACCTCACCTCACCTACCTCACCTCACCTCACCTACCTCACCTCACCTCACCTCACCTACCTCACCTCACCTCACCTACCTCACCTCACCTACCTCACCTCACCTCACCTACCTCACCTCACCTCACCTACCTCACCTCACCTCACCTCCCTACCTCACCTACCTCACCTCACCTCCTCACCTCACCTCACCTCACCTCACCTCACCTCACCTCACCTCACCTCACCTATCCTCACCTCACCTAACCTCACCTCACCTATCCTCACCTCACCTCACCTCATCTCACCTCACCTCTCCTCACCTCACCTTACCTCACCTACACCTCACCTCACCTCACCTCACCTCCTCACCTCACCTCACCTCACCTACCTCACCTCTCCTCACTTCACCTCACCTCTTTTCATCTCACCTCACCTCACCTCACCTCACCTCACTTCACCTACCTCACCTCACCTCACCTACCTCACCTCACCTCACCTCACCTCCCCTCACCTCCCCTCACCTCACCTCACCTCACCTCTCCTCACCTCACCTCACCTCACCTACCTCACCTACTTCACTTCACCTCACCTCACCTCACCTCACCTCACCTACCTCACCTCACCTACCTCACCTCACCTCACCTACCTCACCTCACCTCACCTACCCAAACCTAAAGTAATTTATTTAGTTTAATTAGATATATTTTCGTAGATTCCATAAAAATGTTTCACTCTGCTTATTCGGCAGAAACGACACTTTCTAAACTCGCAGAGTCGTTTTTATTTCGGTACGACATAATTAAAAGAAGACGATAAGTGGAAGAGATTAATATTCTGCTGTGTGAGTATGTTATGAGTGAGTGGGAAGTATAACATGGGATGATGGGCAGTGTCATAGTATGACATAGGTTGATGGAGAGTGTCATATAGGATAGGATTGAAGTGTCATAGTATGACATAGGATAATGAGGAGTGTCATAGTATGACATAGGATAATGAGGAGTGTCATAGTATGACATAGGATAATGAGGAGTGTCATAGTATGACATAGGATAATGAGGAGTGTCATAGTATGACATAGGATAATGAGGAGTGTCATAGTATGACATAGGATAATGAGGAGTGTCATAGTATGACATAGGATAATGAGGAGTGTCATAGTATGACATAGGATAATGGGGAGTGTCATAGTATGACATAGGATGATGGGGAGTGTCATAGTATGACATAGGATGATGGGGAGTGTCATAGTATGACATAGGATGATGGGCAGTGTCATAGTATGACATAGGATAATGAGGAATGTCATAGTATGGCATAAGATGATGGGGAGTGTCATAGTATGACATAGGATGATGGGGAGTGTCATAGTATGACATAGGATGATGGGGAGTGTCGTAGTATGACATAGGATAATTGGAAGTGTCATAGTATGACAAAGAATAATGGGGAGTGTCATATTATGACATAGGATGATGGGGAGTGTCATATAGGATGATTGGAAGTGTCATAGTATGACATAGAATAATGGGGAGTGTCATAGTATGACATAGGATGATAGGGAGTGTCATAATATGACACATTATGATGGGAGAGTCATAGTATGACATAGATTGATTGGAAGTGTCATAGTATGACATAGGATAATGAGGAATGTCATAGTATGACATAGGATGATGGGGAGTGTCATAGTATGACATAGGATGATGGGGAGTGTCGTAGTATGACATAGGATGATGGGGAGTGTCGTAGTATGACATAGGATAATTGGAAGTGTCATAGTATGACAAAGAATAACGGGGAGTGTCATATTATGACATAGGATGATGGGGAGTGTCATATAGGATGATTGGAAGTGTCATAGTATGACATAGAATAATGGGGAGTGTCATAGTATGACATAGGATGATAGGGAGTGTCATAATATGACACATTATGATGGGAGTGTCATAGTATGACATAGATTGATTGGAAGTGTCATAGTATGACATAGGATGATGGGGATTGTCATAGTATGACATAGGATGATGGAGAGTGTCATAGTATGACATAGGATGATGGGGATTGTCATAGTATGGCATAGGATGATGGGGAGTGTCATAGTATGACAAAGGATGATGGGGAGTGTCATAGTATGACATAGGATGATGGGGAGTGTCATAGTATGACACGAGAGTCATGTGATCTCCGTCTACCCGTCCTCATCCCAATATGGCACTCTTCAGGTCACCATGCGTCACTCACACCTCACTCTTCAGGTCACCATGCGTCACTCACACCTCACTCTTCAGGTCACCATGCGTCACTCACACCTCACTCTTCAGGTCACCATGCGTCACTCACACCTCACTCTTCAGGTCACCATGCGTCACTCACACCTCACTCTTCAGGTCACCATGCGTCACTCACACCTCACTCTTCAGGTCACCATGCGTCACTCACACCTCACTCTTCAGGTCACCATGCGTCACTCACACCTCACTCTTCAGGTCACCATGCGTCACTCACACCTCACTCTTCAGGTCACCATGCGTCACTCACACCTCACTCTTCAGGTCACCATGCGTCACTCACACCTCACTCTTCAGGTCACCATGCGTCACTCACACCTGTCACCATGCGTCACTCACACCTCACTCTTCAGGTCACCATGCGTCACTCACACTCTTCACTCAGGTCACCATGTCACCACACCTGGTCACCATGTCACTCTTCAGGTCACCATGCGTCACTCACACCTGTTCACTGCGTTCACACCATGCGTTCACACCTCACTCTTCAGGTCACCATGCGTCACTCACACCTCACTCTTCAGGTCACCATGCATCACTCACACCTCACTCTCCGCCTATATATACTGTCTTTCAACCTCTGGATGTTAAAAGTGATCAAGGTCCCAGGACCGAAACGTTTTAAAAAAATATGTGCTAGTGTTTGCTTACGTGTTTTTCTAAACCAACTTGTCGGTATGTGACTGTCAACGTAGGTAACAGAGCAGTATGTGACTAATAACACATGTATCAGAGCTGTATTTGATAAACAACGCAGGCAACAGAGCAGTATATGACTAACAACACAGGTAACAGAGCAGTATATGACTAACAACACTGGTAACAAAGCACTATGTAACTAACAACGCAGGTAACAGCAGTATATGACTAAAAACACTGGTAACAGACCAGCATATGATTAGCAACACAGGTAACAGCGGTATGTTACTATCAACACAGGTAACAGAGCAGTATATGACTAACAACACAGGTAACAGAGCAGTAAGTGACTAACAACACATGCATCAGAGCTGTATATGACTAACAACACTAGTAACAAAGCAGTATATAACTAACAACACACATAACAGAGCAGTATAAAGCTAACAACACAGGTAACAGAGCAGTATATGACTAACAACGCATGTAACAGAGCAGTATGTGACCGTCAACACAGGTAACAGAGTAGTATGTGACTAACAACACATGTATCAGAGCTGTATTTGACTAACAACGCAGGTAACAGAGCAATATATCACTAACAACACAGGTGAGAGAGCAGTATATGATTAATAACATGGGTAACAGAGCAGCATATGACCAACAACACTGGTAACAAAGCAGTATATAACTAACAACGCAGGTAACAGAAGTATATGATTAAAAACACTTTTAACAAACCAGCATATGACTAACAACACAGGTGACAAAGCAGTTTGTGACTATCAACACAGGTAACTCTGCATTATGTGACTATCAACACAGGTAACAGAGCAGTATATGACCAACAAAACAGGTAACAGAGCAGTGTACGACTAACAACACAGGTAATAGAGCAGTATGTGACTAACAACACAGGTATCAGAGCTATATATGACTAACAACACTAGTAACAAAGCAGTATATAACTAACAACACAGGTAACAGCAGTATATGACTAATAACACAGGTAACAGAGCAGTATATAACTAACAACACTGGTAAAAGAGCAGTATATGACAAACAACACAGGTAACAAAGCAGTAATATGACTAAGAACATAGGTAACAGAGCCGTAATATGGTTAACAACACAGGTAACAGAGCAGTATATGACTAACAACACTGGTAATAAAGCAGTATGTAAATAACAACACAGGTAACAGCAGTATATGACTAACAACACGGGTAACAGAGCAGTATGTGACTATCAGCACAGGTGACAAAGCAGTATATGACTAACAAGACAGGTAACAGAGCAGCATATGTCTAACAACACAGGTAACAGAGCAATATATGACTAACAACACAGGTAACAGATCAGTATATGGCTAACAACATGGGTAACAGAGCAGTATGTGACTAAGAAGACATGTATCAGAGCTGTATGTGACTAACAACACAGGTAACAGAGCAGCATATGTCTAACAACACAGGTAACAGAGCAATATATGACTAACAACACAGGTAACAGAGCTGTATTTGACTAACAACACAGGTAACAGAGGAATATATCACTAACAACACAGGTGAGAGAGCAGTATATGATTAACAACATAGGTAACAGAGCAGTATATGACCAACAACACTGGTAACAAAGCAGTATATAACTAACAACGCAGGTAACAGCAGTATATGATTAAAAACGCTGGTAACAAACCAGTATATGACTAACAACACAGGTAACAAAGCAGTATATGATTATCAACACAGGTAACAGAACAGTTTGTGAATATCAACACAGGTAACTCTGCAGTATGTGACTATCAACACAGGTAACAGAGCAGTATGTGCCAACAGCACAGGTAACAGAGCAGTGTACGACTAACAACACAGGTAACAGAGCAGCATGTGACTAACAACACAGGTAATGGAGCAGTATGTGACTAACAACACAGGTATCAGAGCTGTATGTGACTAACAACACAGGTAACAGAGCAGTATATGACTAACAACACTAGTAACAAAGCAGTATATAACTAACAACACAGGTAACAGCAGTATATGACTAATAACACAGGTAACAGAGCCGTAATATGGCTAACAACACAGGTAACAGAGTAGTAATGTGACTAACAACACAGGTAACGGAGCAGTGTGTGACTGTCAACACAGGTAACAGTGTGTGACTAACAACACATGTATCAGACCTGTATGTGACTGACAACACAGGTAACAAAGCAGTATATGACTAACAACACAGGTAACAGAGTAGTATGTGACTAACAACACGTGTATCAGAGCTGTATGTGACTAACAACACAAGTAACAGAGCAGTATATGACTAACAACAAGGTAACAGGGTAGTATGTGACTAGCAACACAGGTAACAGAGCAGTATATGACTAACAACACGGGTAACAGAGCAGTATGTGACTATCAACACAGGTAACAGAGCAGTATATGACTAACAACACAGGTAACAGAGCAGCATATGTCTAACAACACAGGTAACAGAGCAATATATGACTAACAACACAGGTAACAGCAGTGAATAGTAACAGAGTAGTGACTAACAACACAGTGTACAACTAACAGAGCAGTATATGACTAACAACACGGGTAACAGAGCAGTATGTGACTAACAACACAGGTAACAGAGCAGTATATGACTAACAACACGGGTAACAGAGCAATATGTGACTAAGAAGACATGTATTAGAGCTGTATGTAACTAACAACACAGGTAACAGAGCAGCATATGTCTAACAACACAGGTAACAGAGCAATATATGACTAACAACACAGGTAACAGCAGTGAATATCAACACAGGTAACAGAGTATGACTAACAACACTGGTAACAGCAGTGTACAACTAACAACGCAGGTAACAGAGCAGTATATGACTAACAACGCAGGTAACAGAGCAGTATATAACTAACAAGACAGGTAACAGAGGAGTCTATGACTAACAACACAGGTAACAGAGCAGTATATGACTAACAACGCTGGTAACAGAGCAGTATATAACTACACAGCAATAGAGAGTATGTCAGCTACACCATAAATCTGTTCTCTCTTTACTCATACTATAATTTATTTCAATTGTATTAGTTCAATATGCTCTTGTATTTTTATCGACTGAATAAATACATGGCTCTTGAATTTACTCATTGTATAAGTACAGACGAAACAAAAAATAGCACAGTAAAATGGCTTGAACAATACACAAATAACTTGCTCATAAGAGAGAGAAGCTTATGACGACGTTTCGGTCCAACTTGGACCATTTACAAGTTACACTAACAGTAGGGAGGGAGGAGCGAGACACCACTACCACTTGTGCTGAATGACGTACACCAGTGATGGACATACAACCTAAGTTTACCTTCCTCAAGGAACTCTCGTCTTTTGTTCAAAGCGTCATATCATTTATGT
>NW_027199249.1:0-34132 GCF_038502225.1 Cherax quadricarinatus | reverse complement strand
GGATGATGGAGGTACTTAGGAAAACTTATATCATGGTAAAGAGAAGACAAGAGAAAAAATGGCGAAGCCAGAAACTTTGGGTCCGGCATGCTAGTGACCATACAGTACTGACCATCGTATTTCTTGTGGGTTAAGAGACAGGTGGAGAGCGTGGGACACAAGACTTCAGAAGAGGGGAAAAGAGAATTCTATAATTCAGTGTACTGAGGAAGGGAGTTGGAAGGAAAGTAATCAAATGAGATGATGGAGTACTAGTCAGGAATTGTCTGGAGGCAGAGGTGAAATTCATTACCAAAATGGTGCAAGATGTGAAAAACGGAATCCTTGGTTGAATGGAAGATGGAGAGAAGAAAAAAAACGAGGAGAACAAGAGCTTGAACAAACTTACAAACCAAAGGACAGTAGAAAACAGAAAAACAAGTAAGTGTGAGAGTCAGAAGCGAATATGCAAGGATGTAGAGAGAGACGGAGCAGCAATTTGAGAATGACATAGTAGCAAAAGTCAAGACGGAGCCGAACCTGTCTCACAGTCACATCAGAAGAAAAACGACAGAAGACAAAGTAATTCGTCTCAAGAAAGAAAAAAGAGCAGCTCACGTGTAACGACAAAGAAATGTGTGAAGAGCAGAAAAAATGACTGAAAGAAGTGTTCTCAGTGCAAATGGGCAACATCAGAGGGTACAGAACAACGAGTATACCAACCGGTACTGGAAAACTTGTTCACAGCGGAGTGAAAGTTAAAAATAAAGTTTTTGAGTGAGCTGGATACATCAAAGGCAATAGAACCCAGAAAGGTGTCACCATGAGGACGAGCAGAAACACTGTGCAAACCATTAGCGAGGATCTACAACTAGTCAATGGAAAAAGTGAACAGTTCCAATATTTTAGAGAAGAAAACAGGAATTTCTTCAAAGCTTGTTTAACCTATAGACACGACCTACATCCACTAGTGGTTTTGTACCCTTGTGACTCCTACTGCTGTCCACCTCATCTGTCATCATAGATGGACTGAACACATGAACTCCAGCTGAAGGACCGATTACCTCAAACTCCTCATGTTTTACCTTTCTCTACATTGGGGTGAAGAAACAACTGGCTGGTGAAACGTTTCCGGAATGAAGATACCCATATTCTGCACAAGTATCGTATCTCGTTATTATAATAAGTATCAGTGAATTTGAGGGTAGTATCGCTGACATACATGTAATGTAAGGTAATGGAGAAGATACTGAGGAGAGTGTTACAGGACTTCAAAGGACGTGATTTCATAAGCAGTAATCAGCACTGGTTTAGCTATGCTGATTACTGCATATGGTAAAGTGACTAAAGTGAGATAGAGAGAGAGAAATGTTATTTTTTTATTATCACACCGGCCGATTCCCACCAAGGCAGGGTGGCCCGAAAAAGAAAAACTTTCACCATCATTCACTCCATCACTGTCTTGCCAGAAGGGTGCTTTACACTACAGTTTTTAAACTGCAACATTAACACCCCTCCTTCAGAGTGCAGGCACTGTACTTCCCATCTCCAGGACTCAAGTCCGGCCTGCCGGTTTCCCTGAATCCCTTCATAAATGTTACTTTGCTCACACTCCAACAGCACGTCAAGTATTAAAAACCATTTGTCTCCATTCACTCCTATCAAACACGCTCACGCATGCCTGCTGGAAGTCCAAGCCCCTCGCACACAAAACCTCCTTTACCCCCTCCCTCCAACCCTTCCTAGGCCGACCCCTACCCCGCCTTCCTTCCACTACAGACTGATACACTCTTGAAGTCATTCTGTTTCGCTCCATTCTCTCTACATGTCCGAACCACCTCAACAACCCTTCCTCAGCCCTCTGGACAACAGTTTTGGTAATCCCGCACCTCCTCCTAACTTCCAAACTACGAATTCTCTGCATTATATTCACACCACACATTGCCCTCAGACATGACATCTCCACTGCCTCCAGCCTTCTCCTCGCTGCAACATTCATCACCCACGCTTCACACCCATATAAGAGCGTTGGTAAAACTATACTCTCATACATTCCCCTCTTTGCCTCCAAGGACAAAGTTCTTTGTCTCCACAGACTCCTAAGTGCACCACTCACTCTTTTTCCCTCATCAATTCTATGATTCACCTCATCTTTCATAGACCCATCCGCTGACACGTCCACTCCCAAATATCTGAATACGTTCACCTCCTCCATACTCTCTCCCTCCAATCTGATATTCAATCTTTCATCACCTAATCTTTTTGTTATCCTCATAACCTTACTCTTTCCTGTATTCACCTTTAATTTTCTTCTTTTGCACACCCTACCAAATTCATCCACCAATCTCTGCAACTTCTCTTCAGAATCTCCCAAGAGCACAGTGTCATCGGCAAAGAGCAGCTGTGACAACTCCCACTTTGTGTGTGATTCTTTATCTTTTAACTCCACGCCTCTTGCCAAGACCCTCGCATTTACTTCTCTTACAACCCCATCTATAAATATATTAAACAACCACGGTGACATCACACATCCTTGTCTAAGGCCTACTTTTACTGGGAAAAAATTTCCCTCTTTCCTACATACTCTAACTTGAGCCTCACTATCCTCGTAAAAACTCTTCACTGCTTTCAGTAACCTACCTCCTACACCATACACTTGCAACATCTGCCACATTGCCCCCCTATCCACCCTGTCATACGCCTTTTCCAAATCCATAAATGCCACAAAGACCTCTTTAGCCTTATCTAAATACTGTTCACTTATATGTTTCACTGTAAACACCTGGTCCACACACCCCCTACCTTTCCTAAAGCCTCCTTGTTCATCTGCTATCCTATTCTCCGTCTTACTCTTAATTCTTTCAATTATAACTCTACCATACACTTTACCAGGTACACTCAACAGACTTATCCCCCTATAATTTTTGCACTCTCTTTTATCCCCTTTGCCTTTATACAAAGGAACTATGCATGCTCTCTGCCAATCCCTAGGTACCTTACCCTCTTCCATACATTTATTAAATAATTGCACCAACCACTCCAAAACTATATCCCCACCTGCTTTTAACATTTCTATCTTTATCCCATCAATCCCGGCTGCCTTACCCCCTTTCATTTTACCTACTGCCTCACGAACTTCCCCCACACTCACAACTGGCTCTTCCTCACTCCTACAAGATGTTATTCCTCCTTGCCCTATACACGAAATCACAGCTTCCCTATCTTCATCAACATTTAACAATTCCTCAAAATATTCCTTCCATCTTCCCAATACCTCTACCTCTCCATTTAATAACTCTCCTCTCCTATTTTTAACTGACAAATCCATTTGTTCTCTAGGCTTTCTTAACTTGTTAATCTCACTCCAAAACTTTTTCTTATTTTCAACAAAATTTGTTGATAACATCTCACCCACTCTCTCATTTGCTCTCTTTTTACATTGCTTCACCACTCTCTTAACTTCTCTCTTTTTCTCCATATACTCTTCCCTCCTTGCATCACTTCTACTTTGTAAAAACTTCTCATATGCTAACTTTTTCTCCCTTACTACTCTCTTTACATCATCATTCCACCAATCGCTCCTCTTCCCTCCTGCACCCACTTTCCTGTAACCACAAACTTCTGCTGAACACTCTAACACTACATTTTTAAACCTACCCCATACCTCTTCGACCCCATTGCCTATGCTCTCATTAGCCCATCTATCCTCCAATAGCTGTTTATATCTTACCCTAACTGCCTCCTCTTTTAGTTTATAAACCTTCACCTCTCTCTTCCCTGATGCTTCTATTCTCCTTGTATCCCATCTACCTTTTACTCTCAGTGTAGCTACAACTAGAAAGTGATCTGATATATCTGTGGCCCCTCTATAAACATGTACATCCTGAAGTCTACTCAACAGTCTTTTATCTACCAATACATAATCCAACAAACTACTGTCATTTCGCCCTACATCATATCGTGTATACTTATTTATCCTCTTTTTCTTAAAATATGTATTACCTATAACTAAACCCCTTTCTATACAAAGTTCAATCAAAGGGCTCCCATTATCATTTACACCTGGCACCCCAAACTTACCTACCACACCCTCTCTAAAAGTTTCTCCTACTTTAGCATTCAAGTCCCCTACCACAATTACTCTCTCACTTGGTTCAAAGGCTCCTATACATTCACTTAACATCTCCCAAAATCTCTGTCTGAAGTAACACATACAGAGTCTGTTTGGATAGAATTTTCAGAGGGGCATGAAAAATTAATTTTAGGTGTCATATACCGTCCCCCAAATTTAGATAGGGACCAAGGGAGACTACTATGGGAGGAAATTGTTAAGGCCACAAGGCACGATAATGTAGTAATTCTAGGAGACTTTAACTTTAGTCATATTGATTGGAATTTCTTGACTGGGAATTTAGAATCATACGACTTCTTAGAAGTAGTTCAGGATTGTTTTTTGAAGCAGTTTGTGACAGAACCTACAAGGGGTAATAACCTGCTTGACTTAGTTCTGGCAAACAATGAATCCCTTGTTAATAATTTAGAAGTTTCAGAGGAACTGGGTGCTAGCGACCACAAATCAATTACATTTAGAATTGAATGGAAGTATGATAGTAGGGATAACTCAGTAACAGTCCCAGATTTTCGCTTAGCAGATTACGATGGGCTTAGAGAACACTTATCATCTGTTGACTGGGGTAACGAAGAGAGCTATCAATATGACAGTTTTCTGAACACAATACATGCTGCTCAAAGAACGTTTATCCCTTATAAAGAAATTAGATCAAATAGAAATGACCCAAAATGGATGAATAATAGGCTGAAATATCTACTAGGGCATAAGAAAGGAATTTATAGGCGTATCAAAAGAGGCGAGGGTCATCTTATGAATCAGTATATTGACATTAAGAGGGACATTAAAAAGGGGATAAGAAAAGCTAAAAGGGACTATGAAATTAAAGTTGCTAGGGATTCTAAAACTAACCCAAAAAGTTTTTTCCAGGTATATAGAACAAAAGTCAGAGATAAGATAGGTCCCCTTAAAAATAACTATGGGCATCTTACTGACAAAGAGAATGAAATGTGCTCGATTTTAAATAATTATTTTCTCTCGGTTTTTACACAGGAAGACACTAATAATATTCCGGTAATTAATTTTTATAGTGGGCCAGAAGAAGATAAATTATGTAACATCACAGTCACTAGTGAAATGGTTGTGAAGCAGATAGACCGACTGAAGCAAAATAAGTCACCGGGTCCTGATGAGGTTTTTTCAAGGGTTCTAAAGGAATGCAAAATGGAAGTCTGTGAACCATTAACTAATATTTTTAATTTATCTCTTCAAACAGGTGTAGTGTCTGATATGTGGAAGATGGCTAATGTAATTCCTATTTTTAAAACAGGGGACAAGTCGTTACCGTCAAATTACCGCCCAATAAGCCTGACCTCAATTGTAGGCAAATTACTAGAGTCAATTATAGCTCAGATTATAAGAAGCCATCTCGATAAGCATAGCTTGATTAATGATACTCAGCATGGATTCACAAGAGGCCGGTCTTGTCTAACTAATTTATTAACTTTCTTCAGTAAAGCTTTTGAGGCTGTTGACCACGATAAAGAATTTGATATTATTTACTTAGATTTTAGTAAGGCATTTGATAGAGTTCCGCACCAAAGACTGTTGAAGAAAGTAGCAGCTCATGGCATTGGGGGAAGGGTGCTCTCGTGGATCGAATCATGGCTCACAGACAGGAAGCAGAGAGTGTCCATAAATGGGGTTAAATCCGAGTGGGGATCAGTAACAAGTGGCGTTCCACAGGGATCAGTCTTGGGCCCGTTGTTGTTTATAATATATATCAATGATCTTGATGAAGGAATTACTAGTGATATGAGCAAATTCGCCGATGACACGAAGATAGGTAGGATAATTGATTCAAACGTAGATGTTAGGGAACTTCAGGAGGATTTAGACAAACTCTACTCTTGGTCAGAAAAGTGGCAGATGCAGTTCAATGTAGATAAATGCAAGGTTCTGAAGCTCGGGAGTGTCCATAACCCTAGCACTTATAAGTTAAATAATGTAGAACTTAGCCATACAGATTGCGAAAAGGACTTGGGGGTTATGGTAAGCAGCAACCTTAAACCAAGACAGCAATGCCTAAGCGTACGTAATAAGGCAAATAGATTACTGGGATTTATATCAAGAAGTGTAAGCAACAGAAGTCCAGAGGTCATACTGCAGCTTTATACATCATTAGTAAGGCCTCACCTAGATTATGCAGCTCAATTCTGGTCTCCATATTACAGAATGGACATAAATTCGTTAGAAAACATTCAGCGTAGGATGACTAAATTAATACATAGCATTAGAAATCTTCCTTATGAAGAAAGATTGAAGACTCTTAAGTTACATTCACTTGTTAGACGAAGAATGAGGGGAGACCTGATCGAAGTGTATAAGTGGAAGATAGGTATTAATAAAGGGGATATTAACAAGGTCTTGAGGATATCTCTCCAAGAGAGAACCCGCAGTAATGGATTTAAATTAGATAAGTTTAGATTTAGAAAGGACATAGGAAAGTATTGGTTTGGAAATAGGGTAGTTGATGAGTGGAACAGTCTACCTAGTTGGGTTATTGAGGCTAGGACTTTGGGTAGTTTCAAATTTAGGTTGGATAAGTACATGAGTGGGAGGGGTTGGATTTGAGTGGGACTTGCACATCGGAGCTTGTTTCTTGGGTGGCATTGAAAATTGGGTTGGTCAAATGTTTGTTAGTGGGATGAATTGTAAAGGACCTGCCTAGTATGGGCCAACAGGCCTGCTGCAGTGTTCCTCCTTTCTTATGTTCTTATGTTCTTATAAGGTCATAATAAGCGTGTATGCACCTGGAGAAGAGAGGAATGCAGAGGAGAGAGAGAGATTTTGGGAGATGTTAAGTGAATGTATAGGAGCCTTTGAACCAAGTGAGAGAGTAATTGTGGTAGGGGACCTGAATGCTAAAGTAGGAGAAACTTTTAGAGAGGGTGTGGTAGGTAAGTTTGGGGTGCCAGGTGTAAATGATAATGGGAGCCCTTTGATTGAACTTTGTATAGAAAGGGGTTTAGTTATAGGTAATACATATTTTAAGAAAAAGAGGATAAATAAGTATACAAGATATGATGTAGGGCGAAATGACAGTAGTTTGTTGGATTATGTATTGGTAGATAAAAGACTGTTGAGTAGACTTCAGGATGTACATGTTTATAGAGGGGCCACAGATATATCAGATCACTTTCTAGTTGTAGCTACACTGAGAGTAAAAGGTAGATGGGATACAAGGAGAATAGAAGCATCAGGGAAGAGAGAGGTGAAGGTTTATAAACTAAAAGAGGAGGCAGTTAGGGTAAGATATAAACAGCTATTGGAGGATAGATGGGCTAATGAGAGCATAGGCAATGGGGTCGAAGAGGTATGGGGTAGGTTTAAAAATGTAGTGTTAGAGTGTTCAGCAGAAGTTTGTGGTTACAGGAAAGTGGGTGCAGGAGGGAAGAGGAGCGATTGGTGGAATGATGATGTAAAGAGAGTAGTAAGGGAGAAAAAGTTAGCATATGAGAAGTTTTTACAAAGTAGAAGTGATGCAAGGAGGGAAGAGTATATGGAGAAAAAGAGAGAGGTTAAGAGAGTGGTGAAGCAATGTAAAAAGAGAGCAAATGAGAGAGTGGGTGAGATGTTATCAACAAATTTTGTTGAAAATAAGAAAAAGTTTTGGAGTGAGATTAACAAGTTAAGAAAGCCTAGAGAACAAATGGATTTGTCAGTTAAAAATAGGAGAGGAGAGTTATTAAATGGAGAGTTAGAGGTATTGGGAAGATGGAGGGAATATTTTGAGGAATTGTTAAATGTTGATGAAGATAGGGAAGCTGTGATTTCATGTATAGGGCAAGGAGGAATAACATCTTGTAGGAGTGAGGAAGAGCCAGTTGTGAGTGTGGGGGAAGTTTGTGAGGCAGTAGGTAAAATGAAAGGGGGTAAGGCAGCTGGGATTGATGGGATAAAGATAGAAATGTTAAAAGCAGGTGGGGATATAGTTTTGGAGTGGTTGGTGCAATTATTTAATAAATGTATGGAAGAGGGTAAGGTACCTAGGGATTGGCAGAGAGCATGCATAGTTCCTTTGTATAAAGGCAAAGGGGATAAAAGAGAGTGCAAAAATTATAGGGGGATAAGTCTGTTGAGTATACCTGGTAAAGTGTATGGTAGAGTTATTATTGAAAGAATTAAGAGTAAGACGGAGAATAGGATAGCAGATGAACAAGGAGGCTTTAGGAAAGGTAGGGGGTGTGTGGACCAGGTGTTTACAGTGAAACATATAAGTGAACAGTATTTAGATAAGGCTAAAGAGGTCTTTGTGGCATTTATGGATTTGGAAAAGGCGTATGACAGGGTGGATAGGGGGGCAATGTGGCAGATGTTGCAAGTGTATGGTGTAGGAGGTAGGTTACTGAAAGCAGTGAAGAGTTTTTACGAGGATAGTGAGGCTCAAGTTAGAGTATGTAGGAAAGAGGGAAATTATTTCCCAGTAAAAGTAGGCCTTAGACAAGGATGTGTGATGTCACCGTGGTTGTTTAATATATTTATAGATGGGGTTGTAAGAGAAGTAAATGCGAGGGTCTTGGCAAGAGGCGTGGAGTTAAAAGATAAAGAATCACACACAAAGTGGGAGTTGTCACAGCTGCTCTTTGCTGATGACACTGTGCTCTTGGGAGATTCTGAAGAGAAGTTGCAGAGATTGGTGGATGAATTTGGTAGGGTGTGCAAAAGAAGAAAATTAAAAGTGAATACAGGAAAGAGTAAGGTTATGAGGATAACAAAAAGATTAGGTGATGAAAGATTGGATATCAGATTGGAGGGAGAGAGTATGGAGGAGGTGAATGTATTCAGATATTTGGGAGTGGACGTGTCAGCAGATGGGTCTATGAAAGATGAGGTGAATCATAGAATTGATGAGGGGAAAAGGGTGAGTGGTGCACTTAGGAGTCTGTGGAGACAAAGAACTTTGTCCTTGGAGGCAAAGAGGGGAATGTATGAGAGTATAGTTTTACCAACGCTCTTATATGGGTGTGAAGCATGGGTGATGAATGTTGCAGCGAGGAGAAGGCTGGAGGCAGTGGAGATGTCATGTCTGAGGGCAATGTGTGGTGTGAATATAATGCAGAGAATTCGTAGTTTGGAAGTTAGGAGGAGGTGCGGGATTACCAAAACTGTTGTCCAGAGGGCTGAGGAAGGGTTGTTGAGGTGGTTCGGACATGTAGAGAGAATGGAGCGAAACAGAATGACTTCAAGAGTGTATCAGTCTGTAGTGGAAGGAAGGCGGGGTAGGGGTCGGCCTAGGAAAGGTTGGAGGGAGGGGGTAAAGGAGGTTTTGTGTGCGAGGGGCTTGGACTTCCAGCAGGCATGCGTGAGCGTGTTTGATAGGAGTGAATGGAGACAAATGGTTTTTAATACTTGACGTGCTGTTGGAGTGTGAGCAAAGTAACATTTATGAAGGGATTCAGGGAAACCGGCAGGCCGGACTTGAGTCCTGGAGATGGGAAGTACAGTGCCTGCACTCTGAAGGAGGGGTGTTAATGTTGCAGTTTAAAAACTGTAGTGTAAAGCACCCTTCTGGCAAGACAGTGATGGAGTGAATGATGGTGAAAGTTTTTCTTTTTCGGGCCACCCTGCCTTGGTGGGAATCGGCCAGTGTGATAATAAAAAAAATAATAAAAATATGGAAGAGGTGAAGGTATCTAGGGATTGACAGAGCATGCATAGTTCCTTTGTATAAAGGTAAAGGGGACAAAAGAGAGTGTAAAAATTATAGGGGAATAAGTTTATGCTGTAAAGAGTTTTTATGAGGACAGTGAGGCTCAGGTGTAGGAGAGAGGGAGACTACTTCCCAGTAAAAGTAGGTCTTAGACAGGGATGTGTAATGTCACCATGGTTGTTTAATATATTTATAGATGGGGTTGTAAAAGAAGTAAATGCTAGGGTGTTCGGGAGAGGGGTGGGATTAAATTATGGGGAATCAAATACAAAATGGGAATTGACACAGTTACTTTTTGCTGATGATACTGTGCTTATGGGAGATTCTAAAGAAAAATTGCAAAGGTTAGTGGATGAGTTTGGGAGTGTGTGTAAAGGTAGAAAGTTGAAAGTGAACATAGAAAAGAGTAAGGTGATGAGGGTATCAAATGATTTAGATAAAGAAAAATTGGATATCAAATTGGGGAGGAGGAGTATGGAAGAAGTGAATGTTTTCAGATATTTGGGAGTTGACTTGTCAGCGGATGGATTTATGAAGGATGAGGTTAATCATAGAATTGATGAAGGAAAAAAGGTGAGTGGTGCATTGAGGTATATGTGGAGACAAAAAAACGTTATCTATGGAGGCAAAGAAGGGAATGTATGAAAGTATAGTAGTACCAACACTCTTATATGGGTGTGAAGCTTGGGTTGTAAATGCTGCAGCGAGGAGGCGGTTGGAGGCAGTGGAGATGTCCTGTCTAAGGGCAATGTGTGGTGTAAATATTATGCAGAAAATTCGGAGTGTGGAAATTAGGAGAAGGTGTGGAGTTAATAAAAGTATTAGTCAGAGGGCTGAAGAGGGGTTGTTGAGGTGGTTTGGTCATTTAGAGAGAATGGATCAAAGTAGAATGACATGGAGAGCGTATAAATCTGTAGGGGAAGGAAGGCGGGGTAGGGGTCATCCTCGAAAAGGTTGGAGGGAGGGGGTAAAGGAGGTTTTGTGGGCGAGGGGCTTGGACTTCCAGCAAGCGTGCATGAGCGTGTTAGATAGGAGTGAATGGAGACGAATGGTATTTGGGACCTGACGAGCTGTTGGAGTGTGAGCAGGGTAATATTTAGTGAAGGGATTCAGGGAAACCAGTTATTTTTATATAGCCGGACTTGAGTCCTGGAAATGGGAAGTACAATGCCTGCACTTTAAAGGAGGGGTTTGGGATATTGGCAGTTTGGAGGGATATGTTGTGTATCTTTATACGTATATGCTTCTAAACTGTTGTATTCTGAGCACCTCTGCAAAAACAGTGATTATGTGTGAGTGAGGTGAAAGTGTTGAATGATGATGAAAGTATTTTCTTTTTGGTGATTTTCTTTCTTTTTTGGGTCACCCTGCCTCGGTGGGAGACGGCCAACTTGTTTGCTTAGTTTATTAATGAAGGAAGGTTGCTCAGGTTCTAAACTATAATTTTTTTTCGATTTCCAAGTTTTGTTTTAAACTGTAAATTAACAGTATCATTACAAGTGTAATGAACACTTGTCATTGCTCAATAATAACCTGTGTATTTCGATCCCATCTGGAATCTTCTCCAGCTGAGGAAGACCCCAGAAGGAAATCGAAATATACAGGCTAATTAATCTTCTGAGTTTGTCTCCGTGTGGGTCTGTCTCAATGTGGCATTTATTTTCACGTTTAATGCAACAGGAATTTTGACAAAACATTTATTTTCTTAAATAAAAAAAAAAAAAAAAAAAAAAAAAAAAAAAGGCACAATACCGTGACTGGAACGATACACAGATAACTCGCACATAGAAGAGAGGAGCTTACAACGACGTTTCGGTCCGACTTGGACCATTTACAAAGTCACCAAGGTGGTGATTACAGTGATGTACAACCTGCCACAGAATAGCAGGTGGCCAAGTGTCATCTCAGAAAAATTGACTAGTTTAATATTTAACCTCCCTTAGTTACTTAATACATATTGAGCATTGAGCATTCCCTTATATATTGAACATAGTCATTATAATTAAAATAAATACGACATGTATTGGTATCGGCTAAAAATTGGGAATCGGTATAGGCCCATCTCTAATATTAATCATAACTGCTAACAGCACATAACACCCCAGTCATGTTCACACTAGAGAAAACCAAGATGGGCCGCTTCCTACACACAGTGATGTATGTGTAGCACAAAAATACCTTTACACATCACTCAACTTCGATATACTACAGAAACATTTAAATTAAATACACACATCATCTGATTCAGGTCAAGTGAAATAAAAGTTTACAGCCTAGAGTGAGTGGTTTGAATGCCATTTGTCTGTCATAACGAAATATAACAAGCTTCCAGTGAGCTACACACATTATTCACCTGAAACATATACACTATGACAGGGTGAGAGCCACACTGCTTTAGCATCAGGTAATACATTACTCCAAAATACTAGGATATTGGTGAAGTAAACATGGATTACAAAACACAAAGCAAGTCAAACATCATTCCTGCTACATGAGCTGGTAGCGAGTACCAATACACGTGTTGGTGCCACTCAGTGCCACCCTGACTCCGGCCATGAATATAAAATGTCTTTCTTAATAATAAAATTTTGGTAATTATCTTTTTTATATCACAAATGTTTCTTTTATATCCATGCCTATATCCATGTTAGAATTTTACATCCTATACCATGTGCTGCCACTTTCCTTAAGAGTCTTTTGTGAGTTACTCTATCGAAGGCATAACCGAAATCCAAATAAACAGCATCATATTCGTTAAAGTTGTCCACTGCCTCAAATGTTTTATTGAAAAACATCAGTAAATTTGTTAGGGAAGAACGACCTTTCACGAATCCATGTCGAGACTCAGTAATCCAATTAGGCTCGTTAAGGTGACTTCTTTTAATATCAGCTATAAATGATTCGAATAATTTGCCTCTTATAGACGTCAGGCTCATTGGACCTTGATTTGATGGGATGGACTTATCCCTTGATTTAAATATAGGAATTACATTAGCTATCTTCCACAACACCAGGAGGGATGGCTGCATTAAACACGCTCGTTATCGGCCGACTAAGTTCCAACTTGCATTCTTTAATTAACCTAGAAAATTCGTTAGAGCCCAAGTACTTAATTTGCTTCACGTTATCTACTTGTTTGATAACCGTATCCCTCGTCACAGTAATGTTACTTAATTTTTATTCAGAACCTGAATAATTATTAATTGCTAGGATATCATGTATGTCTTGTGTTAAGACTGACAAGAAATAGCCATTTAATAGAGAACACTTTTACTGTTCATTATCAATTACTTGCCCATCCCCAGTTCTCAGCGGTCCTATTGTTCCCCTGACCTTTTTCCTATACACTTGACAGAACCCTTTTGGATGAACCTCTGATTCATTAGCAGCCTTAATTTTATAGTCTTGTTTAGCGCCTTTCTAATCCCCGTTTTGACTTCTCTATTGAGACGAACATATTGATCAATAAAGTTAACCTCTCCTCTTTTGATATGCCTTAAAATTGCTCTTTTCTCTCCTAATAGATGTTTTAGTCTCCCGTTCATCTGTTTCGGATCATTCTTATATGTCCCAATTTCTTTCTTGGGACTATATATATACTTTGAGCATGTTGTGCATTATTAAAAAAAATCATAAATGCAGATCCCTTCGTTATCGTAAGTGTGATATCGTCAGTCAAATTATTGTATTAATATTGGTAGAGTTACCGACAATATGTTAAGTAAAAGGACATAAATGCAACTAATTTAACATTTTATTGTGGCTTGACAAAGCTCCTGGAGAACGACACGTTACCACAATAAAATGTCACATTAGTTGCATTTGTGCCCTTTTATTTAAAAAAAATTATTAACTGGATTACCCCAATCGATATTACACAGGTGTTACCTTAGTCCATTATAATTGGCATAACCAAAATCGGGGACTGTTACGGTGTTATCCTTATTCTCGTACTCTCGGGTAGTATTGAAGGTGATTTGTGATCACTTGCATCAAGCTCTTCAGTGATCTCCAGATTATTTACGAGGATTTCTTTACTTGACAAGACTAAATCCAGCAAATTATTACCTCTGGTAAGTTCTGTTACACAGTGCTTCAGAAAGCTGTCCTGAACTACTTCCAAGAAGTCACTGAACTCCAGATTATTGGTCAAAGAAGTCCAGTCAGTTTGACTTCAGCCAAAAATTTCCTACTATTTCTACGTTATCGTGTCTAGTGACTATAACAGTTTCAACCAACAGAAGTCTCCCTCTATTGATTTGTAAGTTTGGAGGTCGGTATATTACACATAAAATTAATTTTTCATGATTTTCTAAAAATTCTGCCCAAACAGATTCTATGACTAATCCATCTACATAGAACAACATGTAGATGGATTAGTCACATTTACATGGAACAATTTAAGCCTTTGAATGTGGCAGTCGGCAATCTTGTCCCAAGTCTCTTTCAATTACTGCAATAACATCAATCTTTAAAACATATGCTACTAAGTGTAATTCATTGTTATTCCTGGTGCTTCGACTGCTAGTATAAAATCCGTTAACATGCCTTTTCTTCTCCACCTGTGTCCTATTCAGCTTTGCTTTACCACAGTTTCTGTTATTATCATTACCCAATGTTACATGACTGTTATTCTTAGAATTCATTTCGAAGCCAAAGTTAATATTTCAACACTCGTTTTTTTTAGTAAACCCATACCTCTAACTAATCTTAGCTCAAAGCCTTAACAATACCCCCATGGCATACATGTCATTTTTTGGTAGAAATGATCCCAGTTGTCAATGAATGGTACTGTATTATCCTTACAGTATTTGTCCAGCCAACAATTGATCCCAATTGCTCTGGACAGCTACTCATTTCCAACACCCCTTGGCAAAATGCCACTTATAACAGGATGCCCTCCCTTCTTCCTAATTATGTCCTCATATCTACACTTGACTACATAATTACCTCTAATACTCAGGCAGACAATACAATTGATGTTTTCAAGTCGTCTAACAATAACCTCCATCCAGACAGGAAAGCAAACCCTCTGATTCTTTCTCCTATCCTTCAAGCAGAAATCCCTAGCTATGTACCTAATCTGACTGTCCCCACCAAGCAGTTTTCTTACCTTGCTCTTCGTCCTGATGTTCTCAGTAATCGACTCATATTCGTCAGGTAGCACGGAGAATGGGTTCAAAGTTTTCACAGTAGTCTTCTGGCTCCTCATCATTTCTACCTCTCAATCGATCCTATTGATCTTCAGCTTCGTTTTATGCTGCCCAGCCAGTGTCCAGTTTCCTTTCTTGACCTGAGGATTCACAACAGCAGGATTACTATGAATCTTCTTGTTTTCCTCAGTCAGTTGCCGTATCTCAAACCTAACCACCTTCAGCTCCTCCTTAATCTGCTGATAGAGTTGTTCGACAGAGAGCATCGTTGATTCAGTTTCACAGAGAGCTCACAAAGTACGTCTTCAAACTACAAAGACCACGTCACCACCTCGCAAGACTACGTCACCACTTCGCAAGACCACGTCACCACTTCGCAAGACCACGTCAACATTTCGCAAGACCACGTCACCACTTTGCAAGACTACGTCACCACTGAACAAGACGACATCACCACTGAGCATGTATTTATCTAACCTAAATTTAAAGCTAACTAAGGTTTTAGCTTCAGTAGCCCCACTAGGCAAACTGTTCAACTCATCGACAACTCTCTTTCCAAATCAATACTTTCCTATAGATTCACATTCACGACTCATTCACATTCACACTCTTCCTAGTCTCCCTGTGATCCCCGTTGGGAAGGGGAACCTTTGCCTTTCGTCTTCATCCTTGGATAAAGATGAATTCTCCAGAGTCAAGATAAAACCCTCCAGTGGGACGGTGATTAACTCTATGAAGCTTGCCCTTGCTACTACCTTGCAGATTGAACTTAACGTCAAGATGAACGCAATTCTGACGCTGAAAGAAGCCTTTGTTGTAGTTTGCGACGACACTGTTGAAGCAAACTCCTTACATCCTCTGCTATGACTACTCTCTCTGACAGTGATTTCAAGTTATGTCATCTCCAGCAAATCGAGCCAAACGATCTATCTTCCTAAGCTTTATAAGTTGATCACATCTCAACCTCTCGAAGACCTGAAGACTTCAGTTGAAGATCAAAACCCTTGGGCAAAGGTTCATAGCATCTCTAAGACACCTACAGCATCAGCCATGTTGAAGATTACGTTCACCGATGTGACTATGGCTGCCCAAGCCATAGTCACATTGAAGCTGAACGTTACCATCATGTCGCTCAATGCTGGAGTTGCTACTCCTATCAACATACCACACAAGACTGCCCCTGTCCGGTATAAGGTTAAGGATACCAAGTTCTGCTCTACCTGTGGGTCTGAGGGCCACTACTTCAAGTCCTGCACTGCTATTACTCCACCTAAATGTCTTCACTGCAAAACGGACCATCATACTCTTGTTTCAAGATGCCCCATCCGCCGTGAAGCTCTGAAGAATACCCAAAAAGCAGAACAGAGAAAGATACCATCCAAGTCTTCTAGTTATGCTGCTATTGCCAAACTGCAGTCAAACACTTCAGAACTTCTCAAGACCACTCTACCCTCCTCCACCATCACTGTCACTCCTCCAACTTGTGACCCAACGAAGATACATTACTGTCTGCGGTATGCTCACATGCATAATATGGCACAGCCTGGCTCCTTTAACGATGTTATCAACGAGCGCTTTGAACTAAACAACATGCCCAAGTTCGTCTTCTCAGACATTCTCAAGTTCACAAAAGATTTAGTTAATGTGTCAACACCAACAACAGCAGGTTCACCACCACCACCACCACCAACTGCAAGTGACGTCACTCCAGCTCCAACCAATGAGGGGGCCTTCGTTGCCTACACTCAACTCAGGAACCAACCAATCACCACCCTCCTTACCACCAGAAGCTTCTCCTACCTCCACTTACGTCGTCTAATCAGCGGTCTCGCCTTCCACCTCTACCACCACTGCAGCTACTGTCCAATCAGCGACGCCGGCTGCCTCCACCTCTGACGCTAAATCTACATGCCACTGTTTGACTGCAATCACTTTCTACATCACTCGAGATTCTCCTAACGAAATGACTGCCCGGGAACTCATCAAATCTCACTATGCCGGGAATGCTAAATTCGCTTGTTCTGCCGCACATGCTACCACCATTGATGAACTACTCGATATCCTTGAAGATCCTGAGACAAACACCGTCTCTCAAGATCGAGGTTCACCTCTCTCCAATCTGGGACAATTTAGCAAGCCTCCCGCAACCATTCATTGTACAGATCGTCCTGATGGCTGCCTTGTGGAACTTCCCTGACTCTTCTGCCGCCGCCTTCGCCATCCCCTCCTTGGGAGCCAAGTATCGACGTCCTTTATCCCTCCCCATCCAAGCCTGCAGTACCTTTCTACCACATGCTCCAAAGTGGCTGGGCCACTTGCCTTTCTTCTCCTCCTCTCCTCCTCCTCATCCTTTTCCGGTATTTCAATCCTTCCCCATCCTTCTTCCTTCCCATCTTAGGACAGCTCTGGTCGTCTTCGTTCATTTGGATAATTCTAAACTTATCCAATTTGAATCTATTATTTCGAGATCTTTCTTGAAAGGAAATCCTCAAACTTTATTTATATCACCTCCGTTTATGTCTATCTTCTATTTATACACCTCAATCATGTCTTCTCTCATTCTTCGTCTCACAAGAGAACGTAGCTTAATGGATTTCAATCTTTCTTCTCGGCATAAATCCCAGTAATCTGTTTGCCATATTACGTAAGCTTAGGCATTGCTATCTTTGCTTCAGTTTCCTTCTTATCATATCTCCCAAGTCTTTTTCGCAGTCAGCATGGCTAAGTTCTATATTATTTAGTTTATAAGTGCTAGGGTAATTTATATTCCCGAGGTTCAGGACTCTGCATTTATATACATTGAACTGCATCTGCCACTTTTCAGACCACGACATGAGCTTGTCTAAATCCTCTTGGAGTACGGTGGATTCTTCCTCTGAATTAATTATTCTGCCTCTTTTTGCAGCAGCGAATTTGCTCATATCACTTGTAATTCCCTAGTCAAGGACATTAATGTATATTATGAACAACAATAGCCCTAAAATTGCTCCTTGTGGAACGCCACTGGTGACTGATCCTCACCCAGATTTCACCCCATTTATGCAGACAATCTGCTTTTCGTGAGCCAGGAAGCAGAGAGTCTGCATACTAAATGGGGTAAAATTTGAGTGATCAATTACTAATGACGTTTCACAACGTAATTATATTTTAACATAGAATTCACGGTCTAATAGCCATTATAGCAGCTTAGCTCATTTCAGAGTCAAACCCAATCTAAGATACTAACACTCCTTGAATCGCAATTCAAAACAATCAACTAACGCCCAGTCCAACATTTCCACCGGAATACACATTTCATTAATTAATCAATGTTAATTTTAAATAACATGGTTTGAGGGCAAACATATTAGAAACAAGGAAACTGAGTTATTCGACTAAATTATATTTTAGATAGAATGCAAAAAGACAGCATCCTGACTTTAGCAAAACAAAACTATGTATTACTATTATAATTACATTGATGACGATGCGTTTATCCCGTATAGGTCATACCGCGCCTTGGAAAATCAGAGTTCATCCGAGGAAGGGGAGAGTATTATTACTATTAAAGCAACTTCCTTAAAAAGTAAACAGTTATTTAACTGTGGTCATAACAGATGACAAATACAGCGTCGTAGGCTATAAATATCTTTTGAACAACGATGTCCGTTATCAAAAGAGAGTTATTGAATATTTCTCTTAAAACGATATTGAATATGTGGGTTTCGAGTCCCTTGAGGAATAAATCTATTGATTCAGTGACCGTTGCCTCAGGCAGAAGAAACAATTAAACGAAGTTAACCCAAACACAGCAATTAAACTGGAATTCGCGGGAAAAAGACGTAATAGTTTTGGTGTTTCCTTCGAAAACTGCTGAGGGAAATTAACAACGAAGCAGTAACAATGATTTTAAAAACCACGAACAACACACGTGTTATATATTTTGTGGTAACTTACGATACTGTCTTATAAATGTGGTAAATGGTTGGTTAATTTGTTAGGTTCGAAGACTGTTGACTACACGATGCCTGTTGCATAGGGTACAACACCAGTAAAAAATACTTTCTTCCCTAAAACAATTGATGACATCGACAACGTCACCAATAGGACATAGCTGAACCTTCTGCGGATCCTTACATACCTTAACTACTTATACGCCAAACCAATGGTACGGCAAATTACAGTACGATTCTTGGCAATAAAGTTATACAGGAGGAGAGTAAACATACTGTCCAGAAACTAGATAGCATATTAGAAGAGGTCTAGTGTACCTGCTGCAATACTCCACAGAAAAATTAATTCATCACACTTTATCTTACTCTCCAACCAGTATATATATATATATATATATATATATATATATATATATATATATATATATATATATATATATATATATATATATGCTTGCAGTTTTTATCCTCTGACTTCATCAAGATATTAACAGCTCAAAAACGTTGTATACTTACGTATCTTTTCTTGTCGGGGATTAAAGTAAGCTCACGGTAATAAACACCTTCCGGTGTATATAGCCTTCTGTAGTGTATATATACTGTAATTTTTATATAGGATGAATTCAAAGCAGACTTTACAAGTGATTCATCTATGTGATATTAATTAATTAAATATTTTCTCTAGTGACAATTGTGTGATTCGTGAGGCTATATATTATTAGGCATCCATGAAGGGATGCCTTTAAGAGGATACCTAATTTTTTTTCTTCCTCGTACTTTCCGATTTTATTTTGTTCATAATTAATGAACTCCTAATCCAATCGGTTTCAAATTTTCAACACTTGTGCCAGGTAACGATGACTAAATCTAGGAATAATTGATATGTTTAAATGCCGTACCACCAACTTTGTTGAACCCATTCCTAGCATCCTGGAATGGCTCGAACAACTTCCAGAATCCTCCGTGGCGGAGCTTCAAACGTTCAGAATAGGTGCCAAGTATGAGGACAATGGAGTGTGAAATTAATATGTGTAGGCTCTGATTTGTTCATTTTATATGTAAAATGGTTTCAAATTTACTTTCCTGTTAAATCACGTTTAATAAATTTTAGTTTACTGCTTCTTAATAACTTCAATATTTAATAGACAATGAATCTAATGGCCAGGATGGTACCCATTAAGGTTCGTTTGCTAACAGGCAATTTTACTCGTGTAGGAAAATAGCGAAAAAAGAACATAGAATCGTTGGAACCCGTGACACAACTGGAAACAGAGCCATCTCGTTGGTTTCATATTTTCACCACTGGAGTCATTCCCTCAACACAAGGTTCACGTTGATATTAGTGCAGTAAGTCCCAGTTTGCCATTTTTTTTAATAAAAAATTGTATTAATTTTTTATTCAGTTACTAAAGAATATTTCTTCTGATTGACTTCAAAACACTGTTGATGATACATTCTAAAATGTGGATTGTAACTCACAAGTCTAGTCCGAATAGGTGCAACTTTGAAATTGTGCTGAAATAGGCAAAAACTTGGAATTGTTGGAATCAGATCAATTATTGAAGAATGCCTTTACTGATTGACTTCAAACTTTTACTGTTGGTGGGATTTATTGAAATCTGCCAATTTTAATAAGCAAATTATTTCTCAAGATGCACCTAGTCAATGCCTCTTCTGATCAAAAATGGTGTTTTATATTTATAAGAGGCATTTTTATATAAAGTGCGAACTCTACCGGTGCTTATGTGCAAATTTCTTTCGTTCTTTGCCAATTTTATCAGATTGTGTTTTTTCCAAAAAAGTCGAGATATTTTTATCTTACAGGGCTGAAGAGAAGCTTAAATATAATGTAAATGTGACAAATTGGATTTTTTTTTATAAGTTTAGTGAGGGGAGACTAATATTTTTAGGAATATTTTCAGCATCATTTTCGTCTGCTTTATCACAAATTTTCGCTTATTACTCGAGAATAATTTATCAGATCGGTTTCAAAATATTAACGCTTGTTTATTGTATTTTGGACACGATTAATGAGTCTGTTTACATGTGTGGCTGCCCAGTGCTACATAGGTCATCCCAGAATTTTTGTTTCCATGAGCCTACTGGAGAGAGGTTCCTCTGGCTGGTCATTTTGCAACTTTTAACCTCGAAATAAAATTTATTTTTATTTTTAGCTCTTATCATAATTGTTTCCTTTGATGCTGGTGAGAGGCTCTTGATTCAAGGAACTGAACTTATTTTCTACTTGCTTGAATCGACATTAGACGCGATAAATCCATACGGGTTTATCCCACTCTTCTGATTAAAATACTGTGAAATATTATTGGGGAATATCTCTTCTGATCAGTACTAAGTCACAGCGTCTGACTTAATTTGGTTATACTAGGTTAAAGTAGTGCAATGTTTACTCTCAAGAGTATCTTAAACGCTAGACTTACAACTTTCTTTCTTAAAACCTGGTTATCTTACTTAGACTTGCTAAAATCAATCTGAACTTTTATCTAAGTAAGATAACCAGATTTTAAAAAAATTGTATGTAAGTCTAGCGTTTAAGATACTCTTGAGAGTAAACATTGCACTACTTAACCTAGTATAACCAAATTAAGTCAGACGCTGTGACTTAGTACTGATCAGAAGAGATATTTCCTAATAATATTTCACAATATTTTAATCAGAAGAGTGGGATAAACCCGTATGGGTTTATCGCGTTTAATGTCGATTCAAGCAAGTAGAAAGTAAGTTCATTTCCTTGAATCAAGAGCTTCTCACCAGCATCAAAGGAAAAAAATTATGTGGCTTATAAGAACATAAGAAAGAAGGAACACTGCAACAGGCCTGCTGACCCATGCGGAGCAGGTCCATGTCCACCCCCCTGAAAAAGTATGTAATTATGATTTTGTCTGTTTAGATTAGACCAATGACCCCTCCCCCCGGTTTAGCCCAATGACTCACCCAGTCTGGTCATCTCCACTCAAGGATGGAGCACTGCACCAGACCCAGCAGCACAAGCTAGTCAGGTCCAACTCACACCCACCCACACCCACTCATGTATTTATCTAACCTATTTTTAAAACTACACAACGTTTTAGCCTGAATAACTGTACTCGGGAGTTTGTTCCACTCATCCACAACTCTATTACCAAACCAGTGCTTTCCTATATCCTTCCTGAATCTGAATTTTTCCAACTTGAAACCATTGCTGCGAGTCCTGTCTTGGCTGGAAATTTTCAGCACGCTATTTACATCCCCTTTATTTATTCCTGTTTTCCATTTATACACCTCGATCATATCCCCCCTAATTCTATTATTATTTATCTTTATTGCCTTTCGAGAGAGTGCAGATTCAGGGCCCTCAGTCTATCCTCATTCTCCGACCATTGGGGAAGATTTCTGATACATGGGATCATCTTTGTCATCTTTGTTAGTAAATTCGTAAGACAAGACAGGAACGCCCCTTTGTAAAACCGTGTTGAGAATCATTAATCAATCTGTGCCTGTCAAGATGGCTGCGAATTGCTTCGGCAGTTATTAATTCCATGAATTTTCCCTCTATGGAAGTAAGGCTTATTGGTCTATAGTTCGAAGCCAAGGACCTGTCACTTATCAGGCAGGTTCCAGCATCAATAGGCAACTTTACCTCCCCACTACTGAAATAGTCCTCCCCACTGGGCAGGCTGCCATGAATGAAGAATAAGGGAAGGAAAGTATTAAGGTGATTATTACTCGACTATACCTGGGGCTGGTCAGCGTACTACCACCACACTTTGTCCGCACACTAAAGAGTAATTACCACTGTTGTGGTGATTACTGTTTAGTACTGTTGTGTAAGTACTGTTGTGGAAGATGTTTGCTAACGGAAGAGCTGGAGAGATGTTTCTTGGGAAGTGTTGCTGTGGGGGTGGGAGGGTGAAGGCTGGGAACGTGTTTGCTGAAGGTGTAACTGGAGAAGTGTACCAGTGGAGATGTTGCTGGTGTGGTGTTGCTGAGGTGTTACTGGGGCAGTGTTACTGCGCAGGTGTTGCTGAGGGAGGTGTTGCTGAGGGAGGTGTTGCTGAGGGAGGTGTTACTCATGGAGGGATTGCTGGGGAAGTGTTACTATGGGGAGTGTTGCAGAGGGAGGTGTTACTGGGAAAGTGTTACTGAGAAAGTATTGCTGAGAGATGTATTACAACAGAATGTGTTACTTTGAAGGTGTATTTGAGAGAGATGGTGCTGGGAGGAAATGTTGCCGCAGATGTTGCTTGGGCAGGGGATGCTCCGTAAGATGTTGCTAGGGGTGTTGCTTGGGGAAACGTTGCTTAGGGAGATATTTCTTTGAGGTTTCGCAGAGGAAGATTTTTCTAAGGCAAGTGTTGCTTGGTGAGGTGTTGCCAAGAATGGTGTTTGCGAGCAGTTTTGTCCTCAGAAGGTGTTGCTTAAGGATGTGTTGTTGCTGAGTGATGTGTTACAATTGAAGATGTTTCTAGGGAGATACTACTAGATGAGGTGTTGCTAAGGGAAGTGTTACTAAGGTGTTATCGGGGGAGTTGTTGTCAAAAGATGTATTACTAAGATGTTGTCAGGGTAGGTGTTGTTGAGAAAAGTGTTGCTGAGTAAAGATTCTTTGTATCAAGATCCCATGATGCAGTGTCATCACATCTGTCAGACTCTGCATCATCACGGGATCTTGATACAAAGAATTCTTCAATACTTGATCAATCTTTGGACGAAGACCTACTTAGACTAGTGGATGGTACCACTATGACCCCGCCTCCTCCTGCTTCGCTTCACCTGACTACAGTATATAAGCCACTACTTCGGCCCTGTGCTGTACTTTCTACAAGACAGATGGACTGAACACATCAACTCCAGGCTGAGGGACTGATTACCTCAAACTCCTCCTCTCCTTATACCTTCCTGCTTTGTATAAGACTGATGAAGCCACTGTGTGGCGAAACGTTTCTTCAATAAAGATTCCCATATGTCGAACAGGTTAGAAATACTCAGTGGTGGTATATCTTAATTGGAAGTATTTTGCTTTGAACTTGGCCTATGTAAGTGTCAAGTGGCAACTTACTAATTTTCTAAAAAAAAAAAAAATGTATCATATGGAATTTTTTGAAATAAAAAATAAAAATCAGTAATGGCCATGAAATGGGACTTTTTTTTTAAATAAAAATAATAAGTAATGACCACGAAATCACAATAACATGATATTAAACAAACCAGGGTACAGGCGGCATTAGGACCCATGACGAGTGCGTCGTAAAACTCTAGGCCAGTGCGTCAACCACTGGACCAGCTGCCCCAGTGGCCCAGTTGAATAGAACCGCAAACAGGAAACTGACCCATATTGAAAGCTGGCGTTCTAATGGAGGTTTTAATTTTCACGTCTATAGTTAGCCCGTAAATACTATATTTTCGCCGGATTTTATGTCGGAGCCATAGTATTAGGTAGAATGTTCTCGTATTCCACAAACTTCTTCCAAGGCTTCTGTATCAGATCGGCTTCAGTTCTTCAACCTTAGTGAACTGTAACTTGGAAAAGGTTAATGGAACAATTGGCAAATGCAGGTGCACTGTAACAAATATTTTGCCACACATAATCCTGAAATGGTACAGCATTATCTTTCATTCTATTACTGTAGCATCAACATGCCTCATCAAAGGCGGTACCTTCATGCTGGTAAAGGATTCTTGATCTAAAGAACTGAACTTATCCTCCCCTTTCTTAAGCACTTCCCCCTGAATAAAAAAAATAACAGTATAAATCTTTATTAATATATGATGCATTTAATAAAATGTATAAAACGTTTCATGGGTTTAGGTATGTAAATGCAAATTTTGTTGGATTCTGTGCGGTAAGTAGAGACTGAATCCTTTTGGTGAGCTTTAAATATTTAGAGTTCATGTGTTTTCCTCAAAGGAAACTTTGAAGCTTTGCCTTAATTTACGTTTTGTAAGCTTTGTGCAACTTTCATTAAAACAATATTGTGTATAATATTTTACAGAAATTATATGTACATATCAGCTGTAAAATGTTAAATAACCAAAGAGCAAATGAAATGAAACTCACTTATTTGGAGAATAAAATGTCACAATACCCAGGCTGGAACAACTGACAAATAATCTGTAATAAGTAATCTCATGAAGAAGTTTGAGTCCATCCTGTATAATTGTCAAAAAATATTTGCTTGAGAATGATCCATTAAAGACTAAAACACGTGAGAATCCTCTCCAAAGTGCGGATTATTTATGAATACTACATACTTACTTGCTTACTTATATACTTGCCTACTTAAATGCTGTTCAGTCGTACTTAGAGAACAATTTGCATTGATTTTTGTCTGTGAGTCCCAGTCTGTCTACTTATAAATGGAAGAAGTTTGGAACATTGAAATACTCCTTTCCATGCGATAAATTGACTGGCTACATCCTACCATTCTTGATAACTTGATAATGCAATTTCTGAGCGGTTACAAACTGAAAATGCTGATGTGTTGTAGGATGACGGTCTACGGCAACATAAGAATGCCTCTTAAGGTTGTCTTCAAAGCTGCTGTTTCTCGCTGGAGGGTTTGAATTAAATTTTTGGCTGTGCTTGTCCTAATTTGTCGTTTTTCAAATGGCAATACCTCTTCTGATTCGCTTCAGATCTTCAACGCTATTATTTAACAGCATTAGAAACTTATGCCACACACACTGCACTGTTCCTATCACGTGAAATATGGTACTGGGGTTATGAAATGCTGTGATGCTCTTTTCGGATCGCGCACTGACCGATATACATCTGGTTAAAAAAAAATCATCAGAGAAGGAGGTAAGAAACTAAAGATATTAAACAATAGTTCTTCAAAGGAGAACATGAAGGCAAATATAGTAGTAATCTCTTTAGCATGTCAGAAATGTATGAAATTTCATCATCCGTCTTCAGCAGAATCTCCTCCTCGCTACATTAACATAAGAAAGAAATCCGCCTCCATCCCCATGTAATTTCAAACAAATTATATTCTTGTCATTATTTATGATACACCACCGTTTCTTCTTTTCTCATACAAAAGAGCAGATGCTCTGGACTACAAAATAACTCTGCTTAGTAAAAGAAAAACATACTCGTACTTGATTATCAACCAGAGAGCGAGAGCCTCCAGGTAGTCTTATCAACCAGAGAGCGAGAGCCTCCAGATAGTCTATATTATTACTTGGAGGCTTTAAAGAGAAAGTTCGCAAGTAATATAAAAAAAGGAGCTTGTTGGTAATATTTTTCTTTCATTTCATTTTGCAATGGAGCTCAACAGATAGATGTAGCAGTTAATCCCTTTATTATTCCAGTGTGACTGTAGTACACTAGTTTATAACCAAAACAAATTTTCAGCTGATAACACTTGTCATTCAAGTACCAAACAATGTGGCCAGTCTTTCAGAACTGTCACTCGGGTACTAGGCACTGGGGTCACAGTCTACTATACGGTCCACTCAGGTGCCTGGAAACATGACTGATAATGTCATGATAACAGCCTACTCTGAGGTCTATGTAAACTTGAATTACGCTTTGTGTTAGGTAAATGACTCGTAGACTCAGTGGTTACCTTTATTAATCACGACGAGTCGACCACAAAGTTAGCGAAACAGTGTCATTGATGATTTTTTTTCACTGTGTCTGTGTATAGTTCACTGTTACACCCACATCATTGCCAGTTCTAGCTGGAAAGGGCAGAAGTATAAGAGAGTATGAAGAATAGACCTCGATCTCAAGAACTTAGGTGATAGGGAAGCCATAGGTTAAGTTTCTCCGTACTGTGATTGTATCCGTAGACCTGGGCACATGTTAGTGGTGGAGTAGACACATATTAAGGCATTGATTACGGTTGCACACACCCAGATGACCTGGGTGTACACTGAAGATTTTATTGAAGCACCGACTACAGACTTTACCAAAAAATGAACCGGTTCAAATATTCACTCATTCCCGGAGTACCAAGCTGGGAAACGCAGTAATATTTTTTTTATTTTGAATACGAATTTTCCAGGTTAGTATATATTTCATATGACATACGGGTCTTGAGGCATAACAAGACAGAAATTAAATTAAACTTGAGCTGTCTTTAATACCTGTCAAGAGCACAAAGAGCTCCATTCCAACGAAACCCAATATTGTTTCATTTGCTTTTAAGAGCCAGGGAAGCAAAGGAAGAAAAAAGAACAAGGGTGACGAGGCTCTACCAGCAAAAGCTTTTCACTCTTCTGAATAACACGTTTTCTGAATTTTCCAGAGTATTAGTAAAAAAAAATCTTTATTTCAAGACAAGAGGACATTTAAAGTAAAATGTTTTCACACTATCAGAAATATCCATGACAAACTGAAAAAAACAATTGAAATATATTACGTAGTTCACTGATTCATTAACAATCTCGTGTTGAGTATTCTCCTCACTCATCAGCTACAGTCATCAACACTATTTTCACCTCACAACACTGAATCATGAGCGGGGACTACAACACTGAATCATGAGTGGCGGCTACATCAGTAGTGTATAGTGAACGATGGCTACGTCAGGGGTGAATCATAAACGGGGGCTACACAAGAAGTGAATCATGAGCGAGCGCTACATAAGCGAATCATGAGTGGTGGTTACATAAGAGAATCATGAACGGGGGCTACATCAGAAGTGAATCATGAGCGGGGGCTACATAAGTGAATCATAAACGGGGGCTACACCAGCAGTGAATCGTGAGCTGGGGCTACATCAGAAATGAATTATGAATGGGGGGTCTACATCAGAACTGAATCACGAGAGAGGGGTTACGTCAAAACACAGAATTATGAGTGGAGGGCTACATCACTGAATCGTGAGTGGGGGGCTACATTAACACTGAATTACGAGCTGGGCTACATCGGATCCGAGTCATGAGCAGGGGCTATAACAGATATGAATCACATCACATCACTGAACCGTTAGCGGGGGCTATATCAGAACAGAATCTCGAACACACACACACATACACACACACACACACACACACAACAACAACACATACACACACACACACACACACACACATACACACACACACACACACACACACACACACACATGAAGCACTAACCTACAGACCAGTGTCACTGACATGTATAGCATGCAAAATCATGGAAAAGATTGTCAGGAGAAGAATGGTAGAACATCTAGAAAGGAATGATCTCATCAACAGCAGCCAACATGGTTTCAGGGACGGGAAATCCTGTGTCACAAACCTACTGGAGTTCTATGACATGGTGACAGTAGTAAGACAAGAGAGTGAGGGGTGGGTGGATTGCATTTTCTTGGACTGCAAGAAGGCGTTTGACACAGTTCCACACAAGAGAGTAGTGCAAAAACTGGAGGACCAAGCAAGGATAACAGGGAAGGCACTGCAATGGATCAGGAAATACTTGTCAGGAAGACAGCAGCGAGTCATGGTACGTGGCGAGGTGTCAGAGTGGGCACCTGTGACCAGCGGGGTCCCACAGGGGTCAGTCCTAGGACCAGTGCTGTTTCTGGTAATTGTGAACGACATGACGGAAGGAATAAACTCTGAGGTGTCCCTGTTTGCAGATGACGTGAAGTTGATGAGAAGAGTTCAGTCGAACGAAGACCAGGCAGAACTACAAAGCGATCTGGACAGGCTGCAGACCTGGTCCAGCAATTGGCTCCTGGAGTTCAATCCCACCAAGTGCAAAGTCATGAAGATTGGGGAAGGGCAAAGAAGGCCGCAGACGGAGTACAGTCTAGGGGGTCAGAGACTACAAACCTCACTCAAGGAAAAAGATCTTGGGGTGAGTATAACACCAGGCACATCTCCTGAAGCGCACATCAACCAAATAACTGCTGCAGCATATGGGCGCCTAGCAAACCTCAGAACAGCATTCCGACATCTTAATAAGGAATCGTTCAGGACCCTGTACACCGTATACGTTAGGCCCATATTGGAGTATGCGGCACCAGTTTGGAACCCACACCTAGCCAAGCACGTAAAGAAACTAGAGAAAGTGCAAAGGTTTGCAACAAGACTAGTCCCAGAGCTAAGAGGTATGTCCTACGAGGAGAGGTTAAGGGAAATCAACCTGACGACACTGGAGGACAGGAGAGATAGGGGGGACATGATAACGACATACAAAATACTGAGAGGAATTGACAAGGTGGACAAAGACAGGATGTTCCAGAGATTGGACACAGTAACAAGGGGACACAGTTGGAAGCTGAAGACACAGATGAATCACAGAGATGTTAGGAAGTATTTCTTCAGCCACAGAGTAGTCAGTAAGTGGAGTAGTTTGGGAAGCGATGTAGTGGAGGCAGGATCCATACATAGCTTTAAGCAGAGGTATGATAAAGCTCACGGCTCAGGGAGAGTGACCTAGTAGCGATCAGTGAAGAGGCGGGGCCAGGAGCTCGGACTCGACCCCCGCAACCTCAACTAGGTGAGTACAACTAGGTGAGTACACACACACAGCACACAGGTCTCCCACCCTCACAGGCCCCCCAAACCACAGTGTTGGAAAGGAAACTGAAGGTATGGTACACAAACGCTGATGGGGGGGGAGTGGAGGAGTGGCATTGCTGGTGAAGAGGCAGCGGAGAAGAAAGTGATTACATAGCGGGAACGCTTCACTCTGGAGGTCCCAAGGTGGTAATAGCAGTGATGTATAACCCACCACAGAACAGCAGGAGGCCAAGGCAAGAGTACGACGAGAGCAATAGAGCGATGGTTGACACACTGGCTAGAGTGGCCAGAAGAGCTCATGCATGCAGGGCAAAGCTCCTGATCATGGGTGACTTTAACCACAAGGAGATCGATTGGGAGAACTTGGACCCGCATGGGGGCCAAGATACATGGAGGGCTAAGATGATGGAGGTGGTACTGGAAAACTTCATGTACCAACACGTAAGGGACACTACAAGAGAGAGAGGAGAGGATGAACCAGCAAGGCTGGACTTAGTATTCACCTTGAGTAGTGCAGATATCGAGGACATCACATATGAAAGACCCCTTGGGGCCAGTGACCATGTGGTTTTAAGCTTCGAATACACAGTAGAGCTACAAGTGGAGGGAGAAGCAGGAAGGCCAGGACGAATGAAGCCAAACTACAAGAAAGGGGACTACACAGGAATGAGGAACTTCCTGAACGGGGTTCAGTGGGACAGAGAACTGGCAGGGAAGCCAGTTAATGAGATGATGGAATATGTAGCAACAAAATGCAAGGAGGCTGAGGAGAGGTTTGTACCCAAGGGTAACAGGAATAATGAAAAAGCCAGGATGAGCCCATGGTTTACCCAAAGGTGCAGGGAGGCAAAAACCAAGTGTGCTAGGGAATGGAAGAAATATAGAAGGCAAAGGACCCAGGAGAATAAGGAGAGCAGTCGTAGAGCCAGAAACGAATATGCACAGATAAGAAGGGAGGCCCAAAGACAATATGAAAATGACATAGCAGCGAAAGCCAAATCTGACCCGAAACTGTTGTACAGCCACATCAGGAGGAAAACAACAGTCAAGGACCAGGTAATCAGGCTAAGGAAGGAAGGAGGAGAGACAACAAGAAATGACCGTGAAGTATGTGAGGAACTCAACAAGAGATTCAAAGAAGTGTTCACAGAGGAGACAGAAGGGGCTCCAGAAAGACGGAGAGGTGGGGCACACCACCATGTGCTGGACACAGTGCACACAACCGAGGAAGAAGTGAAGAGGCTTCTGAGTGAGCTAGATACCTCAAAGGCAATGGGGCCAGATAACATCTCCCCATGGGTATTGAGAGAGGGAGCAGAGGCGCTATGTGTACCCCTAACAACAATATTCAATACATCTATCGAAACAGGGAGATTGCCTGAGGCATGGAAGACAGCAAATGTAGTCCCAATCTTTAAAAAAGGAGACAGACATGAAGCATTAAACTACAGACCAGTGTCACTGACATGTATAGTATGCAAAATCATGGAGAAGATTATCAGGAGAAGAGTGGTGGAACACCTAGAAAGGAATGATCTCATCAACAGCAGCCAACATGGTTTCAGGGACGGGAAATCCTGTGTCACAAACCTACTGGAGTTCTATGACATGGTGACAGCAGTAAGACAAGAGAGAGAGGGGTGGGTGGATTGCATATTCTTGGACTGCAAGAAGGCGTTTGACACAGTTCCACACAAGAGATTGGTGCAAAAACTGGAGGACCAAGCAGGGATAACAGGGAAGGCACTACAATGGATCAGGGAATACTTGTCAGGAAGACAGCAGCGAGTCATGGTACGTGGCGAGGTGTCAGAGTGGGCACCTGTGACCAGCGGGGTCCCACAGGGGTCAGTCCTAGGACCAGTGCTGTTTCTGGTATTTGTGAACGACATGACGGAAGGAATAGACTCTGAGGTGTCCCTGTTTGCAGATGACGTGAAGTTGATGAGAAGAATTCACTCGATCGAAGACCAGGCAGAACTACAAAGGGATCTGGACAGGCTGCAGACCTGGTCCAGCAATTGGCTCCTGGAGTTCAATCCCACCAAGTGCAAAGTCATGAAGATTGGGGAAGGGCAAAGAAGACCGCAGACGGAGTACAGTCTAGGGGGCCAGAGACTACAAACCTCACTCAAGGAAAAAGATCTTGGGGTGAGTATAACACCAGGCACATCTCCTGAAGCGCACATCAACCAAATAACTGCTGCAGCATATGGGCGCCTAGCAAACCTCAGAACAGCATTCCGACATCTTAATAAGGAATCGTTCAGGACCCTGTACACCGTGTACGTTAGGCCCATATTGGAGTATGCGGCACCAGTTTGGAACCCACACCTAGCCAAGCACGTAAAGAAACTAGAGAAAGTGCAAAGGTTTGCAACAAGACTAGTCCCAGAGCTAAGAGGTATGTCCTACGAGGAGAGGTTAAGGGAAATCAACCTGACGACACTGGAGGACAGGAGAGATAGGGGGGACATGATAACGACATACAAAATACTGAGAGGAATTGACAAGGTGGACAAAGACAGGATGTTCCAGAGATTGGACACAGTAACAAGGGGACACAGTTGGAAGTTGAAGACACAGATGAATCACAGGGATGTTAGGAAGTATTTCTTCAGCCACAGAGTAGTCAGTAAGTGGAATAGTTTGGGAAGCGATGTAGTGGAGGCAGGATCCATACATAGCTTTAAGCAGAGGTATGATAAAGCTCACGGTTCAGGGAGAGTGACCTAGTAGCGATCAGTGAAGAGGCGGGGCCAGGAGCTTGGACTCGACCCCTGCAACCTCAACTAGGTGAGTACAACACACACACACACAATCACACACACCTACTGGAGTTTTATGACAAGGTAACAGAAGTAAGACACGAGAGAGAGGGGTGGGAAGATTGAATTTTCTTGGACTGCAGGAAGGCCTTTGACACAGTTCCTCACAAGAGATTAGTGTAAAAGCTAGAGGATCAGGCACGTATAACAGGAAGGGCACTGCAATGGATCAGAGAATACCTGACAGGGAGGCAACAACGAGTCATGGTACATGACGAGGTATCAGAGTGGGCGCCTGTGACGAGCAGGGTCCCAGAGGGGTCAGTCCTGGGACCAGTGCTATTTTTGGTATATGTGAGTGACATGACAGAAAGGATACACTCAGAAGTGTCCCTGTTTGCAGATGATGTGAAGTTAATGAGGAGAATTAAATCAGATGAGGTTCATGCAGGACTACAAAGAGACCTGGACAAGATGGAAGCTTGCTCCAGCAACTGGCTCCTCGAATTTAACACTGCCAAATGCAAATTCATGGAGGTCGGGGAAAGGCACAGAAGATCGCAGACAAAATATAGGCTAGGTGGCCAAAGACTGCAAACCTCACTCAAGGAAAAGGATCTTGGGGTGAGTATAATACCGAGCACATCTCCTGAGGCGCACATCAACCAGATAACTGCTGCAGCATATGGGCGCCTGGCAAACCTGAGAATAGCGTTCCGATACCTCAGTAAGGAATCGTTCAAGACTCTGTACACCGTGTACGTCAGGCCCATACTGGAGTATGCAGCACCAGTTTGGAACCCACACCTTGTCAAGCACGTCAAGAAATTAGAGAAAGTGCAAAGGTTTGCAACAAGGCTAGTTCCAAACCTTAGGAGAATGTCCTACGAAGAAAGGTTAAGGGAAATCTGCCTGACGACACTGGAGGACAGGAGGGTTAGGGAAGACATGATAACGACATACAAAATACTGCGAGGAATTGACAAGGTGGACAGAGACAGGATGTTCCAGAGGTAGGACACAGAGACAAGGGGTCACAATTGGAAGTTGAAGACTCAGATGAGTCAAAGGGATGTTAGGAAGTATTTCTTTAGTCATAGAGTTGTCAGGAAGTGGAATAGTCTGGCAAGTGATGTAGTGGAGGCAGGAATCATACATAGTTTTAAGATGAGGTATGATAAAGCTCATGGAGCAGGGAGAGAGAGGACCTAGTAGCGATCAGTGAAGAGGCGGGGCCAGGAGCTATGTCTCGACCCCTGCAACCACAAATAGGTGAGTACACACACACACACACACACACACACACACACACACACACACACACACACACACACACACACACACACACACACACACACACACACACACACGCACGCTCACACGCCCACTCTGTCCCTCTTCTGCTTTCTCTCTCTGGTGGAGCACACTGATGGAGTACCTAGAAGGGAATGAACTTATACACGATAACCAGCATGGTTTCACGGAGGGGAAATCCTGTAGCACAAACCTACTGGAGTTTTATGACAAGTTGGCAGCAGTAAGATAGGAGAGTGAGGGGTGGGTAAACTGTATTATCGTGGACTGTAAAGAAGGCTTTCGACACAGTTCCTCACGAAAGAATAGTGCGAAACCTAGAAGAACAGTTAGGAATAACAGGAAAGGCACTGCAAAGGATGAGGCCATACCTGACACAATGAGTGATGGTACGTGACGAGGTGTCTGTGTGGGCGCCTGTGACGAGCGGGGTTCCACAATGGTCAGTCCTAGGGTCGGTGCTATTTCTGGTAAATGGGAATGACATGACTGAAGGGATAGATTCAGAGGTGTCCCTATTTGCAGACAATGTGAAGTTAATGAGGAGACTTCAAGTGGATGAGAATCAGGTAGGCGTACAAAGGGATCTGGACAGACTGCAAGCCTGGCCCAACGACTGTCTCCTGGAGTCTAACCCCACCAAGTGCAAATTCATGAAGATTGTGGAAGGTCAGCGGAGACCACATACAGAGTACAAGCTAGGACTGTAAACCTCACTCATAGAAAAAGATAAACCATACCAC